>NW_024962268.1:17269453-17530302 GCF_019238085.1 Lagopus leucura
TCCTTCCTTCCTTCCTTCCTTCCTTCCTTCCTTCCTTCCTTCCTTCCTTTCTGTCGAGAAGGTACAAAAGATTTAGAACATTTGCTTTCCACTGCATTCTTGCAGTTCTATGGTAGCAGCATCTTAAAGTAGGATTCATGACACGGGTTGCTAAATTATAGACTTTCTTCTAAACATATTTTGAAGATTTCCTTTTATATAGATAAAATTAAGATCAAAGATTTGTTTTCCTAAACAATATATTGCTATTTCTATCTATGATATTCTTAGACTCACTGAACTTTGGACAAATAGAGTAAGTGTATACTTACTCCCAATTTGAAGTTTTGTGTTCCATTGTACATTTTCATTCTGTAATCTTAATAAGAACAGAAATAGACTTTTTTTTCCTGTTTGATTTTAGGTAGATAGATATACAGATAGATAATTTATATATATATATTTGTTATATACATATATATATACATATATATGTATGTATACACACACACACATATATAATGTTTTACTAGAGCTTATTATCCTTTCTTCTCCTGCCACATGATTTGCACTTTATCACTCAATTTATTTTCCTTCCAGCTGAGGATGCAAAAATAGGTAGAGTTCAGAATGCCCTAAAGGAGTTAATCTAAATTTATTACTGTTTCATCTTCCTGCAAATACGATACGCATCATAGAGAGATGCAATCTTGTTTTATAATCCACTGAGGTTTTTTAAGTACAGGCCATGAATCGGATCCTGGGAGCTCGCAGTAACATAAATAGATGTTATGTAATGGCTCACAAAGTCACCAAGAAGCATCAGGTTCTTATTAGGAAACTGCTTAGAGAAAAAGTTCTACAATGCCGCTGTTTTTAGTGTTTGTTTTTTTTTTTCAAGAATATGGAAAATCTTGAACTTTTTTTCTGTTGCACTATAAGCACTGAAGATTTGATGAGTAAAATTTATCTGGAAAAGAAATCTGACCCTTCTGGTGAAATTGCAACTGAATCCAGCTGCCAAATGAAAGCTGATGCAAAACATACAGAAGGCTTAGAAAAAAAAAAAGAACAGGATGGAATATTTGAATTAGAGTCTTACAAATGACTTGGACAAAACAAGCTATGAAACATAAGATGGAAATCTGCGTTGTGAATAAACAAGCTGTGTTGTTCCTCAGCTCTTGAAAGTGGATATTTGAAAGAGTAAATATTCCATATTAACTTCATCAGCCTTGGGGGAAAAAAAGAAAAAAAAGAAAAAAAAGAAAAAAGAGCAGGACTTTCCACTCACAAAATATAACTTTCGTGATACAGTTTTAAATGGCATGCAAATGTCTATGCATGCATATAAACATTCATAGTTTTAATTAAATGTGTCTTGTATACTCAATGTTTTTCATTATATTGAAAGGTTTGTAGCTGACAAAACTTGAAAGGCAGCGGAACAAAGAAAATTTTAATTTTAATTAATATAATTAATTTAATTTTAAATTTTAATGTCCAAGTAACATCAAATTGTGGTCCAATATATCTCAGTTCTGTGTCCTAATCCTGTTCAGAATCTAGATATAGAGTTCATGTCCTATAAGTTCTTCTGGGAAAAGCTGTACAGAGACCTCTCCTGAAGTACACTTGTATTTAGGTTCTGAATTAGGAGTTTTATTTTTCTAAGCAATTGTAATTACATGTATTTACCTAATACCTGCTTTAGTCGCAGAAAATCACTTTGATGTAAGTGCACAACAGAAGTTGGAAATTCATTCCTTTTCCCATGCAGGTTCCTTTTCCTATTGTACTCTAATTAGGATAAGAAGAAGAGATACAGTGCTATTTAGTTCCCTTGCAAAACTAGTAATAGTAATAAGTGAATTATATTCAGTGAATAAGCAAACATATATGGCATCGTAAGTAGCTATACTTGATAATTATCTGCATATAAACTTCAGATGAGAAATTATTTTCCTCTTCTCACTTATTAAAATACATATATATATATATATATATATATATATATGTTATGTATCATAGAATCATGAATCATGTATGTTGAAGTCTTACCACTTGGGAAGACTGCATGAATTCCCGGATAAGGGAAACCCTGGTTTTGCAAGAACAGCAGGAATGTTTTGAATAAGAGCAACTTATGGAAAACAAATACTTGTGAAATGGTCACTTCCAGATTAATTCAGATTATTTTATGAGATTTAGTTTATCATAGTACATTTCTCATTGTACATCATAGCGCAAAGCTCACAAATAAGATGAAAGTATTTAAGCCACTTCTGACAAGACTTGTGCTCCAGACCATTCATAGCCCCATTGCCCTTCTCTGGATGTGCTTCAGGGCCTCAACACCTTTCTTGTAGCAAGGGGCCCAAAACTGAATTCAAGTCTCTAGGTGCAGCCTTCTATTCACAGGGAACAGAATCGCTGAAATGCACTTTTAGTCAACAGAAAGTTATTGCATGGCCTGCAATATACTGCCCACCGTCTGCTCTGGCACCTTGGGTACAGCTCAGATAATGGCTTTAGTTGGATGACAGCTTCCTTGCTCTTGTGTGTAGGTGTGTAGCTTTAGTGGTGCACACTGAGGCCTGGATGAACATGAAACTTGCTTGCTGCAAGTCCAGCCAAGTCCTGGATCACACCAAGAGCTTTTGCTGTGCTGCCCTCTGATTGCATGGCCCTATGTGAGTTGTAATGAAGTGAATGCTGACAACACAATTGGTGGGAAAGACAATTAATGCTGATACATCTGGTACATGCATGGGACAAATATTGGTATGGGACAAGGACCTCTCTTTCACCTGGACTTCTGCAATTTGAGTTACCAACACTTGCATAGATGAGGTCACACTTCAAATACTGTACTCTGGACCCCTCATTACAGGCATAAAGGCCCTGGATCATGTCCAGAGAAGGATCTGGAGCACAAGTCTGAGGAGAGTCAGAGGAAACTGGGATTGTTGAGTTTGGAGAAGGGCAGGCTCAGGAGAGACCTTATCACACTCTAGAGCACCCTGAAAGGAAGCTGTGGCGAGGTTGCGGTTGGTCTCTTCTCCCAGGTAACATGATAGGATAAAAAGTGACGGCCTCAAGTCGCACCAGGAGGGGTTCAACTTGGATATTAGGAAGAACGTCTTCTCAGATAGAGTGGTGATGCACTGGGACAGGATGCCATGGGAAGTGGTGGTGACTATGCCTGGAGGTGTTCAAGGAAGGTGTAGATTTGAGGGACATGGCTTAGCAGGGGAGAGATGGGGAGGATGGAACTAACAATTGGGCTAGATGATATTAATGCTCTTTTCCAATCTTAATAATTCTACGATTCTACAGACTGTGCTGCGCCGTGTCAGTGCATGCAACAGCGAGAAAATCGGGCTTATATACGCCGCAGAAGTTTGTAGGTACGTCTGTGGTGTGATTACAAGCACAAAACACGGGATAACGAAGGAACGAACGCACCGGAGGAGGACTATGAACAACGCTCCCCGCGCCTCGGCCTCAAGAAAGGCCGCGCCTCAGCCTCAAGAACTACAGTTCCCAGGAGACGTTGCACATCCCGCGCATGCGCACCCTCAATAGGTGGTGGCGGCGGCCCCCCGGCTCTAGGCGCGCTCTGCGGCGGGCAAGAGGAGGAGGAGCGGCCGTGGCGCGGACTACAGCTCCCAGCGGCCCCTCGCACATCTCGCGCGTGCGCACGGCGCCGGCTCGGCCGCACTGTGCCGTTGTCGCCGTAGGTGGGTGGGAGGGGGGGAAGGGAGCGAGCGCGGCGGTGAGGAGGAGGAGGAGGTGGCGGTGGGAGGGGGGGGGTGAGAGTTGAGAGTTTAAACGCCGCCGTCGCTGCCGCCAGCTCGGACTCATGATTCCCATATGCCCGGTAGTTTCGTTCACCTATGGTAAGTAAACGCGCTCGGGGCGGGCAGGGGGTGGCTATTGGGCAGGGGGCGGTTGAGGCGCGGCAGGGGGGCGGCGGGAGGCGGGGGGGGGCGGCGGTCCGGAGGCGCCCGTCTGACCAGGCGCTCTCTCTGTCCCCTGTCCGTGTGTCCGCGTCCCCTTCTTCGCCCCCACCCCCACCCCTCCCCTCCCCCGCCTCCTTCCCTCCTCCCGCCGGGCCTCCTGTCATGGCCCCGACCGCCGCCGCCTCCGCGTTGCCGCCGCCACAGTGCCCAGCCGGCTGGGAGAAGATGCCAAAATGGCCACCGGCAACTACTTTGGATTCACCCATAGCGGTGCTGCTGCTCAGTACAGGTAACCGCCGCGACCCCGCCCCGCTCCGCCCGGGCCCGCAGCCCGCGCTCGCGTCCCGCAGCGGGACCTCCTCCCCGCCCTGTGGGGCTGCGCGCCCGGCGCCGCACCTGGACGCTGCCCCGGGGCCCGCTCCGCTCCGGGCCCCCTCTCCGCGCCGGGACCCTTCTGCCGCCGACCCGTCCGCGGGCGCGTGTGCTCTTTCGCGGCCGGCCCGGCCGTCCCCGCGTGTGAGGGCGGGAGGTCGGGCTGAGCGCCGAGGACGGAGGGAGCCGGGGGCGGCATCGTGTGCCGGGGCCTTAAAATGGCCACTTTCAGCCGGCACCGGCGTGTTCCGCCTGCGGCCCGGGCCCTTCGACTCCTTCGGCCGCGCTGAGGGCCGGGCTCGCTCCCCAGCTCTTTACCCCAAAGCTCTGTCGGCGTGGGAGGGTGCGGTCCTCGTTAATCTAGGTTAAAATTAAGCCAGCCTAACCTGTGGGGGAGTGGGTGGATGAGGGAAGAGCTGGAGGTCCAGAAAATACGGGGGGCTATCTTATTTCCCTATGATATTATGATATAAAGAATGTTCTGTCTAAGAAAATAGAGAAGGTACCTCAGGGCCTATCGGATTTCAAAAAGATTTCCTTTCTTGGTGTTACCTAAGACCAGGAGAGGTCTTACAGTGGAGCTCAGGGGTCTGAAACTGTACCTGTTGTTCAGGGGCACTCCCGTAAGTGTTGGTATTTTTGTTTGTTGAGGATTGTGTATCAGAGTGTAAAAAACAAAGTAGGAATTGGTAGCGCCTATTATCTCTTCTTCTGATATCAACTTATTTAATTTGAGGGGGGAAAAAAGGGGACTATAAGCAGAAACATTTATGTTTTTGACTTGTATTGGAGTAGCAACCTAAAGCCTATGTTTAAATCCATGTTAGTTGTTACATAAATCTGTAATGAAGGCTTGCCTTGACTCTTGTTTAATAGGAAAACAAACAAACAAAAGAATAAAGCAAATACATGGGAAGTTATTAGAAACAAATGCAAGTGCGTATTAGTGGTAAGAAGCTAATCAAACTTGCATACCTGATGTAGGAAGAGTAAAGTTTTAGGGAGATCTTTGAATGACTCTCAAGATCGTGCAGCTGTTCTTTCCTCGAAGCAAACATAGTATGCTTTCATTTTTATTTACTTCCAGTATTGAATATTTAAAGGGAGAGATTAAATTCAGTGTATCTTCTAGTTCTTCTCAGATGGGGCGCTTGCAACATGTTTATGTGCTACTTGACGGTTATAGTGAAATTTGAAACTGAGTCCTCATGAAATGTGGAAGACTTTTTAAATAGCGTAGAGGATTTTTTTTTTCTTTCGGATAAGAAAACAAATAATCTATAAGTGAACAATAAACTATGACATCTGTATGACTGCAATTATGAAGTGGAGATGAAGTGCTAAAGTTGTTTTTCCTTTTATGGTGGAGCTGAGGTGTACAGGTTTAAGAAGTTGAACAACTCATTTGAAATTTACTTTTGCACTGCGGCTTAAAAACATTATTAGAATAAAGTTCAATTTCAAAACTGTTTTCATTTAGCTGTAAATGTGTTTTTGAGAAAATGGCAAAAGGAGATTTTTCCTTTCCTACCACAAGTATGGTAGACTGTTCCATTTGTGTATCAGTAAAAGACTCCTATAAATGGTGTGTATGTCTACTGTCTTGGAAAGTTAAGAGACACAGCAGTCAGTGTTAAAGCAGTCCTTTCATAAGACTTTAATATTTTGAGCAGAAAACACAGGAAGTGCTTAAAAGATTGGAAAGGGGAATTTATTATCAAAAAATAGATCTGTCAGATCGTCAATAGCTGCTTTACTGAGTGCTACAAAATGTATATTCCATTCCAGGGATATTGAGCAGAAGATGGTGGCTGGTAGGGGAAGATAATTGAAGATTTAAAATTGCAACAAACTCTCTCAGATGTCTTTTGTTGTTGTGGTTCACAAACACTGCTTTTCATAAAGAACACTTGAAATCTTACCTTGCTTTTTATTTAATCAAAGGCAGCAAAAGAATAAACTGCTCTTTAAACCTATAAATAATGGATTAGAAGCATTCTTGTTCCTTTCAATGTTGTAACTGCATAAATTTCCCTGCTGCGCACTTCATTCAGAATTCTGTGAATTAGCCAGTAGTAATATCATGACTTAATGAGAGAATAATTAAAGTATGCAAATACTGATCCTGGAAATTAATCTGAGTATTCAATTCATACTTTCTGCTGGAGGTGGTATTAGGGTCTAAAGCTATAAACCTGTGTGCAGTGCGAAAATCATCTGCTACGTATTTCAGCAACAATATTCTGTTTATTTGCAGTTTGAAATAAATGTGTAATTTGGCCACACCAGTCCTCTTTTGTGTGAATATGTGCACACTGTAGTTCATTTGAGCCGCTGAGTCTATTCAGTTTGAGATGAAGATCTTAATATTGACTTGCATTCTGTGTGTAAGAAATATTCAGTGTGTTGTTATGCTTTCATTTTAAAGTTGTCTGATTGGCATACAGGGATACTGATGGGGAGATAAGGGCATTGAGAATTCAGATAGAGAAGTGGGCTTTTCTTTGCTTGCAACTGCAGTGGTCTTATCTAATGAACTTTGTGTTAAGATTTTTGGTTTTTATTAAGGAGAGTAGCTCTCTGAGTTTCATTTAGTGATGTCCCTGCAGTAATGACATAGCTCGTAAGGTGGGAAATCCTTGGGTACTTCGCAGTGATTTATTAACTTTAATTTGCCCGTAAGTTGTGCAAGTATTACCAATTCACTATTGTGAGCTATAACAGATAAGGGAAACAGTAGCAATTCAGGCACAGAGCAGATCACAGTGTGTGTAAGTTTAGGTTAAGATGCAGTCTTCTGTGCAGCAAAAAAAAACAGGAATATGCGTGCGGTGCAGTTTTACAGGACATTCAGAACTGGTGCAGAGCAGAAAAGGGAAGGGAAATGCCGTGAGTAGATAAGTTTGTTATTGAGAAATTTGGGGGAGCGTGGGTGCGTGTTATTTTTTTTCATGTTTAATAGTACTTAATTTCATTTTTATTTCAGCAATGTCTGTTTTTCAATCAGATGCATATTCCAGAAGCATTTAGTGTCAAAACTGTAATCCACATAGGCCTGCTAGCCCAACCTTAGAGCATCACCACGCATAATTGAAGCTTATAGTGGTGGACAACAGAATAGACAATACTGTGTAGGAGTTACAGCTTATTCTGAAGTGAAAATGCATTGTTAAACAAAGTTAATGTTTATTAATCTTAGGTAGCATTAAGCACACCCTACTCTTAAACACAGGCAACAAAAGTAATAGTAAGAGGGCTGCTCCAAAAACGATGCCTCCTATTTTATTATGCTGTTCCACAGTGTTAGGGGCAGATGTTGGTGCTATGGCAGTAGAGGATGAACCTTCCCACCAGTCTTCTGTTGCATTTTGTTGCTGTGTGACAGAAGACAGCAGAGGGGCATTTTGACAGAATGGTGTCTGGCACAGAAGTGCATTTTAAAGGTGTGTAAAAATGGCACCCATTGATATTCACTATCTCTTGCTGAATCTTTATGGAAACCAAACAGTTGATGTGAGCACAGTGAGGTGTTGGGTGGTGCATTTCAGCAGTGGCAACAAGTGACAGCAGATCACCTTTGCTGGTGCATATTTTTATGAGTATTGCGTGCAAATGCTTTTTCATTGCCGGCAGAAATGGATTGTGGCTGAAAAACGGTGTTTTGTAACTGAGAATTTTCTTTGTTAAAGACTGCTACGATGCTCTTTGTATCTGTTAGCGTTTCTGTGGAAATGAATAGGAAGTATTCCTTTCGGAACAACTTATGTAATTTTATTTCATGATGAATGTACCTACATCGCAGAGTAAAAACTCCCAACTCTGCTTTTTGTGACAGTGCTTTGAGTTGTGTCACATCTTGAAAAGAATCTGCTTGTTTTCTTTTTTTTTTTTTTTTTTAGCAGAAGTGACTTTTTGGTATGATCGACCTGCACAGTACTGATTATCCTTTGCTCAGTCTATGCTAGTCTTAAGTGCTATCCTACACGTGCTGTTTTAGTTGATGAAATATACATGATATACCTCTAATAAGCTACTGCTGTTGATACAAAGGAGTGACGTGCCACTCTCAGGTGAGATACGCCAACGTCAGGGAGGCAATAAAAAGGTGTGGGTTTGGTGGGTGATGTGGACCGTATAATGGTAGTGACAGGGAGTCAGAGGAGGTGCTGGTAAACTGTGGAGGGCAAGGTGCCTCAGTAATCAGAGGAGCCTTTGTTGTTTCTGAAAGGGAAGTCTGCCAACTTGTTTAAATTTGCAGCAGGATCATGTGCATAAGAAAGTTTTCTGTTATTGATATATTTAAGTCCTTTGTAGTTGCAGTCTCAGAATGGTTTGATGGTTTAGGCTTAATGCTGGAACGTTGCATGATAAGTGAAATTTTGTCCACAGATTAAATACAAAAATGGTTTAATGTGGTTGCGTTGCTGGTGCTTAGAAAAGCATAGCAGTGGCTAAAGGAAATAAAGAATGTCTGAAGAACTGAATTCAATTTTCCATGCTAGTGAAGTTTCTTTCCTCTAATACAGAACTTGCCCATTTTAGCTTTTTTTTTTTTTTTATGACAGAGAAGATGTTACTGATTAGTAGTTTTTTAGGCAGATGTTGCATCTCAATTTGTTCTTTTTGTTTTCTGCTATCATTGTGAATGTGGCTTCAAGAAGACTCTTGAAAAAAAGCAGCGTTTTGATAATATAAGAGTCTGTATAGGCAATGAGCAGTCCATTGTGTGCAACACAGTACAGGGTGGTAGACAAAGAGTTTGTATTGCATCGCTGGTTTAGACACTTCAGTTATGGTGTGGTGTGAAGTGAAGAGATCTGTCAAATTTGATTGGTTTTAAAACAAGTAGTGAGAACAAATGTGAAGATTAATTAAACAGGAAGAGTATGTTGAGAACATAAGCATCTTTGAGATGAGTTACTGATAGTCTATTACTTAGCTATTTAGTAGCAGTCAGTACATTTGGAATGCAGTGGAATAATAGAAGGATGATTTTAGAAACAGGAAGAGGAAGGGAAAATAACAGTTGCTTTAAGGAACTGTATTTTTCAGATGAGATGTAATTAGATTGTAGAATGCTTTACCAAGAGCTGCTAAAAAAACAGGATTTGAGAGCATTGTATATGTGCGTAGCTTAAGGCCTCCCTTTGGGTTCGTAGTGAATTGCGTTACAATCAATATTCTGTTCACAGAATTATTATAATAGGAAGTAATATTTTCCATTACTGTTCTAAATAATTTTGTTCAGACCATAAAAATTGTATGCTTATTCAGTGGCAGACTTTTAGAAAATATCTTACTGGAATAACTTAGTTCACCATATTGTGATGTTTATTGTTAATTGCGTTCAGGAGAAATGAATCTTATTATTATTACTAATGTTGTTGTGATTATTATTTCAGCCCAAACTTCATTCACAGATCTGCAACTTCATCTGAGCAGTTACTTATTAGTGCCTCCATATCTGTTTCTGTAAAGAAGCAGTCGGTTGTAACGCTTATATCAGTTTTTGTAGATTTAGGTCATGCTTATTTCAGTCTTACAGTCTCTGAAAGAAAAAATGCAGAACTATATTTTTAAACAGAGTTTTGCTATCCTGCTAGTAACACAACAGTCTATCGAACTTTGAGAAGGTCTGCAGTTAGATCTCAATAAATATGAGTTCCTTAATTCTAAAATATTCATAGAAGTTAGAGTTCAAGAAACAAAGCTTAATTGTTTTATTTAAAGATATTTGTAGTTTAAAAATTATGCTTATGAGTAGCGTAACTGTTATGTTAAGCTATCTTGAAAAATGTATTCTTTGTATGAAAAAAATAAGTTTCCTAGAAGAGTTATTTAGAAGTTGGCATTTCTGAGAAAGTTTATAATTTGGGTAGAGGCAGAATTGGGTTTAGCCATGGTCTTTAATCTGTGTCAGAATGGTGCTCTTTAGAAGGCTGAAACTGAAAATGTAGGGATGTCCTTTAGTTGTAAGAAGAGAGTTTTCAGTGTTTGGTGCTCTAAAATAGGCCAGTCCACGGGCCGTCTGCACCCCCGGCAGCCAGTAGCACAGCCCCACATAACCGTAAACTTCTACATCATTGTGATTTTTAGCGATATCTTTCATTGCACATAGCTTCCGTGCAAACTGCAGAGGTAGCAACAGAACTGCGGAGCGGAGGCTGCAGCGCAGTGCTGGCTCCATCTCTCATCCCACCGCACACGCTCCATCCAACTGGCGTGCAGGTATGATGCTACGTGGGGCTGTGCCACTTGGCAAGTAAAATGCAGTGATTGCTGCTGATAGTATTTCAGCCTATCTACACCTGTGTGTGCCTGTGAAGATACATGTTGTTTTCTACCCAGCAGACATGTAAGTTTTCTTATTTAATATTAAATTGGGTTGATTTTGCATTTTTCGTGGACATGACTGCTCATTTAAATGAGTTAAACGTGTCTTCAAGGTGAAAATCAACCTGTCTGTGCTATGTTTTAAAATACAGCTGTTGAAAATGGAACTTAAATTATGACAGGATGAAGTTATGGGTGCTAATTTTATGCATTTTTGATACATAGGCTAAACACACTTCTTTGAACACTAAAAAGTTTGCAGTGTTACTTTCTGTTTTGATAAAGGAGTTTGAGAATAGGCTCCAGGATTTCAAGAAAAGACATTGGTTTTTTTTTTTTTTTTATATATTTGAAATTTCATCTGTAGTTGACATAAATACATTACCTGCAGATTTTCAATCGAAATGCACAGAGTTGCAGTCAGACATTCATGTTTAAAAAAGAACTGATCGTGTCTCTTTACCAGACTTCCTAGACCTCTTACTGGTGAAAAATATCCTTTGCTTCACAGTTGACCTTATTCATGCAGTTACTTTTTGGCAGTATGTGCATTTGTGACCATTTTTAAGGATGAAGCACAGGACCAGTAAGATTTCATCAAAAAGTCTCTAAAGAGCACCTTGAGAGTTCGCTAAGAATTGCAGCTGCTGCCATCACACCAGGCATTGATACGTTTGCAAAAAGATCAAATATTCCCTTCTGGTTTTGTTGCCCTCTTTTTAATGTTAACAAAAATTGTTTCTTATATACATGAACAGTTAGGTATTTTATACGTGGTTCAAGATAATTCCTCTGCACTCAGGTGCAGCCCAGGCAAGCCAAGATAATGGACATCTGTATTCTGAACAAAGCTGGAATAGCAACAGCTTTACAGTGTGTATGTTTGTTGTTAGTTTTTTAATAGATAACTTAACTCCACAAATATCCTTCTGTGGGAAATAAAATCTCCTCACATTTAAATCACTTGAAGCTTTATTACTTGGCAAAATAGGCAGTATTACATCAAAGTGTAACATTCTCTTGATATTGTTGATGTGCAATAAATAAAGCTTTCTACCTTTTTTTTTTCCTTTGGAGCAAAGAAAGCCTCAAATCTTTGTTACAGGAAAAGGTCAGTGTCTGGAATAGGATAAAAGCAAAATGTTCTCTGGATAAGAATTCAGTTTTTCCTACTTAAATGCTTGTAATTCTGTGTGATTCTTGGGCTGATAAATCACAGGAAATTCAGTCTTCCTATCAGTATTAATCTTTATAAGTAGTTAATAAGGGCTGTTCTGTATTAGATCTAAGAGTTTTAATACTTGTCTAAGCTCGTTTTTGTGGAGGCGTATTACTTGCTTGCAAACTTTTATTATGTAGCTATTTAAATTAAACAAACCTGTTTTTTGGAAACGGATGATAATGTTTTATTAAGTGAACACTGGTACTTCATTAATTTTTTTTTTTTATCAGCATATGCGTTGTAGCCATTTTCTGACTTAAAATTTAAAGCATTCTACTAGCATATGAAAAAAAGACTTTCAATATGAAAAAACACCCTAGAAGTCTATATTTCTCTCTTTTATTTCAAAAATACTACTGCCGTTTCTTAGTGCAGATCTTTCTTTAGCTCAGATGAGGTTTTTCTAAATCATCTTAGCCAAATGTAAGTGTTCAGGCAGGAATTTTGCAAACTAAATATCTACATGGAAACACACTTTTTAGACCAATACTGTAGCTTAATTGATTTTGTAGGGTAGAATTGGGCTGAGAGATGTTTATAGTTCTTTCCTCTGTGTTTGGAATTGCACCAGCCTTGGTAATACAGAATTGTAGAATCACCAAGGTTGGAAAAGACCTCCCAGGTTATCCAGTTCAACTGTACACCTACCACCAGTATTTCCCCACTAGCCTGTGTCCCCTGGTTGTATGGGAACTGCTGAGTCGTGGCCTGAACCTCTGATTGATCACCTGAGGCAAGTGGCAGTGAGCACAGATTGGAACACAGGTTTCCTCTGAGCATCAGGAAGCGCATATATAACGTGGATAGTGGAGCAGTGGTACATGTGGCCCAGAAAGGTGTGGAATCTCCTGCTTGGAGATCTTCAAAAACTGCCTGGATCTGAGACACCTGCTCTCGGTGGGCCTGCTTGAGTAGGGGTTGTCCAGAGGTCTTTTTCAATCTAAATCTAAACCATTCTGTGACTTTGAATAGGAAGAAAGACAGAGCTGTTAGAGAGAGTCCAGAGGAGAGCCACAAAGATGATCAGGAGTCTGGAGCACCTCCCCTGCGAAGACAGGCTGAGGGAGCTGGGCTTGTTCAGCCTGGAGAAAAGAAGGCTGTGGGGTGACCTCATTGCAGCCTTTCAGTACCTAAAGGAAGCCTGCAAACAGGAGGGGAGTCAACTCTTTGCAAGGGTAGATAACTGCAGGACAAGGGGAAACATTTTCTTTCCTTTGATCAAAAGAATTATATACACCAGACAACAATGTGGGCAAGGCTAATTTCTGTGGCAGCCTCTACTCTGGGATGAATTCTGCAAGATTACAAGCCAGTGCATCCCTTCACTGTCCAGAAAATCAGATTGACGTATTTTTGGAGATTAGTATGGCAAAAGACATGCAGTCACAGCCTCATTGCAGTCATTACTGTCTAGGGGGTTTACTATCGTAATGGTATTTCATAATATGTGGCACTTCAATATTAATGAGTTAGAAAGATCTGATTAGTATTTGCCATTGTTAATGTTAGTAGAAATTAGTATCTTATTAGTTCTTTGAAGTTTGAGCCAAATATATTTGACAAAAGACACTGCTCACATGTGATGTTGTCCAATAATTGTGAACAAAGAGTTCATTCTATCAGTCTACAGATTCCTTTAGAAGGTTATTGAAAATGAGAGTAAACTAAGTATAGGTTTAAAACTTTTGAAAAGAAACAAGTTTATCTGGGAGCAAGAAGCAAAGAACATGGGGAAATAGAAATATATATGGTAACATTTTAGGGCAGGTAGGGAAAGAGTAAATCAGGTAAGATGCTGAAAACGAACTTCAGTTGACTGAAATGTGTACAGAACACTAGGTAGAATAATTCAGTGCAACGTTTAAACTGTAAACTGGACGTGACTGGGATGGTGAGAATGAAGTGAAATAGAGATCTGAACTAGAGGATGGGTGTTGAAGAACATGTTCCTGGAGAAGAGAAACTGAAGTGAGCTTGGGGGAATAGCTCTGTTGGTTTGTGAGTATCTGCAAAATAAGCGTGAACAAAATACATAACTTTAAAATTAAAATCTTTGGTAGAGGAGTTACTTGGGTAATACAGCAGGGTATAATTTGAAGCTGCCAAGTCCTTCCCTAGTAATTTGGGTCACAGGGTGGCTTTTATTTTCTTCTGATAGTAAGATCATAAAATATAAGAGTTTTAGTATGAAATACCTTGAATTGAGCAGTCACTAGATGGGTTTATTTTGACTAGGTGTTGGCCTAGAACTCTTTTGTTTTTTAGACTGAAACTTTAATAAACTGAGGAAAATAATCTTCACATTGAGAGTGCTCAGATTCTGAAACAAATTGTTTAGTGTAGCCTTGCAATCTCCATTCTTGGAGATAATCAGGATATGACAGCACAAAGCCCTGAAAAATGTAATTTAACTTCAAGGTTAGCTGTTCTTTGAGCATAGGATTAGAGCAGATCACTTCCAGAGGTTTGTCTCAGGCTCAGTTTTTCTGTGATTTTTAAGCTTTACCTAGTTAGTAAGGACAGGCGGCCTGAGGAGCTTGTCGTATGAAGAGACCTGGAGTTCTAAATTCAAAGATACTTATAAAAACACTAGAATTTATTTGGGGGAAAGGAAGAATTAACCTACAGAAAAACTTGGGTAATTTACCAGAACACTGAGTTCGTGTTGTGTGTGCTACAATAATTGTGTGTTCTTAGCCCATAGAACATGGAGTAATTTTATGCCAGCTGTGTTGAATGATTAAGCCAAATTGAATTACTTTCTTTGTTATGGTGAAGAGCATGCACGTTTTCTTACAGTAGCTCAGCTGGCATATTCGTCATTACCTTAACAACCTGTACACCGATCAAGTCTTTTGGAGTGTAAAATATTGGGACTAAGTTGAAATACTCTGTGTGGTGCAGTGTGGAAAATTATTATGTAAGGTATAGATTAATAAAAGATTTAGAGTAGTAGAGAAGTCAGTAGAAAAATGATTATCACGTAGGAATAATTATACTGAAGTTATGCGAGGACTGATCTTGATTATTATTTAGCATTTACATTAGTATAACGTGTCATGATATATGATGCAAAGGAAATTTGTCCATTCTTAGGTGACTTCACAAGAAGCTGTTCTTAGGAAAGTAGAGTATCTGGAGGCTTCATTTGAATTGATGAATATGCTTTTTGCCATCCATGGTCAAAAAAGTAGATAACACTAGTATAGGTACAAAGATGAGCTGTAGAATCTGGAGGAAAATCAGTGCAACATGGGATCTGGCAAAAAAGTCAGGGAGGAAGTAGTTTGATCTCAGCAAGTGCGGTGATGCATTTGTATCTGAACAAGGATAAAAATCTCTGCTAAGTTGAAGGACAAACAGCTCAAAAATCCTTTGGCAGAAATTAATTATGTAGAAGTGTCTGGTCAGCTTAATATTAAAAGATTTTTAGAAGGAACTCCAAGAGAAAAAGGAGCCTCATAAATTTGGAAAAGAAGATGCCATATATTGCAATAAGTAGTTCTTTTAAAAAGGCAATACTAGTCTGTTCTAGAATATTTTTTCTTCTGATCTTGCAAACTCGATCACTAGCTCTGCATGATGTTGCAGCAGCAAGGGGAACAGGTTTGCTACAGTAAACATGGTAATAGAACTGTATTAGCCTTAGAAATCAAATTATTGGGGCTGTTAATTCTATACCATGACAAGGAAGTTTGTTACAAAAATAGCAGAGAAGTGGAACTGGGCAGAATGTTAATGCTTCTGTTCAGAGCAATCATGATCTCTTCACAGTATTGAGTACTGAAAATTCAGGAAGCTTTGGTAATATATATTCTGAGAATAAAAGCATTTTCTTTTATAAACTGTCTGATAATGTTACCTTGCAGTGTGTGGTAAGCACCTTAATGTATTTTGTAATAGTAAACTGAGCATGGTTTCATGAAATGTGAAGAGTTAATACTTTTCTAACGGGCTTCTCTTCTTTCTCTTTTTTCCCCATTTTTTTTCCCTGCTTCCATATGTATACCTCGTGTTCTGGCAGGCATACTGTTCTCTGATCTCCAATGTTTCTGACAGTTCTACTGTGTTAAAAAATGAGTCCAGAAAAAAAAAAAATCTGATCGTGTTCTGTGAGATGAATGCAGTAAATCAGTGGCTTGACAAGTGGCAGAACTAACACAAGGGATGGAATAAGATGGCAGGACTGGGATTGAGGATACAGTGAAACAAGGCTTTTCCTTGTTGACGGTGTTGGATTGCTGAAGAGTTCAGTTGCAGTACAGGTTGTTTAAGTCCGCCTGCGCTGTCAGTGTCGTATGTCTTTATTATAGAATTTTACTGCTACAGTGTCATGTGACACTGTGAATTATCTTAACACATTCACTCTTCTTTGCTGTTAAATAAATGGATAATGCTGCCTAATTTTATAGATTATCATTCACTTTTACCACCATAAAATAGTCTTCCTGAGTTTTCTGGTAGAGTCTTATTACTGAACCTGAACTGACAAAGACACTACCTCTGTATGAATTGGCATGTTCAGCAGTGTTAGGAGCCACACCAAAGTGGGTGAGGGAGGTGATTTGTCCCTCTCCACTCTGCCCTCCTGAGGCCCCAGCTGGAGTAGAGCATCCATGTCTGCGGTCCCTAACACGGGGGTGATGTGGAGCTGTTGGAGGGGTCCAGAGGAGGGCCACGCAAATGCTCAGATAGCTAGAGTACTTCTCCTGTGAAAAAGGTCTGAGGTAGATGGTCTTCTTCAGTCTGGAGAAGAGTGCTGGGAGACCTTATTGCAGCTTTCCAGTATTTAAAGGGAGATTATAAGTATATATGTTTATAAGAGAAAAAGCAAGTTTTTGTGCAGATAGATAATGACTGGACAAGAGGAAGTGGTTTTAAACTAAAAGAGAGGTTTAGATCAGTTGTCAGGGAAGCTTTTCACTGGGAGGGCGATGTGGTGCTGGCATTGATGCTCAGAGAGCTGTGGTCATCCCATTCCTGGAGGTGCTCAGGGCCAATTTGCAGCCCTGGGCAACATGATTTGGTGCTTGATCTAGCACTTGGCAACCATGCCTGCAGCCAGGCAGCTGGACCTTGATGATCTTTGAGGTTCCTTCCAACTCAGTCCGTTCTGTGATTCTGTTATTCAGATCTTTTCATTCCACTGCTAAGCTCAGAAGCTGAAAATGAGATGAAGTATGCTTGTGAGTTTAGTTTGGACAGAATGTAGTTGATGTTTCGAGCAATGAAGTATTAAGGGCCTGTGGTGGAGAGAGGTAGAGTCTGGATAGGAAACCCAGTAGTAACAGTTTTTTTTCTGTGTGTTTCTGCAGTAAGAATGGCTTTCTAATATGCTAATTTGTTCTGCTGTAATTAAATTACAATTTTATTTCTTTTTAGTTACTAAATTCAAGGGAGTTCTGGAAATGCCTTTAGCAAAAATTATATCTACAGCAAAAAGATACTTTATTTCTGGTAGTTACATTAGAGAGAATATTGTAGGCTTGTGGAAAAAGTACTGTGACTTTTTGTTCCTTTTGGTTTTGAGCAGAACTGCACTGCAGTTCCAACTTGCCGAGTATGTTCCAAGTGAGATAGCATATTTCTGCTTACTTTAAAATAGGAGATACTATCTCTTGATAGACATGAAATGGGGCTTTCATTATCTTTCAGTAGTTCTATGGAGATCTGAAATCCTATCATGATTCTTAAGTCATGATAGTTGAACCGCAGTGTAGAAATGCGAAAACAAAAATCGGAGTAATCACTGAATTTCCATTTTATGTCAAAGTTGCAGACAGTGTTATTTTGCCCAGTTTGCTGTATTTGTTATAAATCAAAGTAACTGTTCTAAGCTTTGATTGTAATGCGTGGTTACAGATTGAAGTAGGACAGTAACATCATTTTTTCTACAAATGATTAAATTTCAGAGGCCGTAACTTTCTATTTGGATCGGTAGTGCTTACTCATTCTTTGTAAATAGCCACATATTAGTATCCTACCTGCAAATTTTAGAGGCAGATTAGGCTCAGCATGTGCTTGGAAGATTGCCAGAGCCCTGATGACAGTCTTCTTGCTTGATCTGCCTGTCCTTTGTTGATGATTCATATGATTCATATTGTGAGGCTGTGGACTGCTATACAAGCAAGGCCAGTATTTAATAATTCTAATTTTTTTTGTGGGAAAATGGTATTAGAGGAATGTTTTTAAATGTTCCTGTTTTAATTTCGAGGGCTTGTAGAAGTTGGTAAAGCTCATAACTTCAATGCATTTTACGAGAAAACATCATGCAAGTGAAAGTCAATAATGAGCTGTCACAGGAAAGTAGTTATTTTAATTCAGTAGATAGTTTTATTGAAGAGCTAATAAAGCACTTAAAATTTTGTCGGACATGGAAAGATAGCTTACGTATAGCATACCTAAGGCTTACATATTGTTTTGAATGAAAGACTTCTTTGATTGAAAGAATTTTACTGCTACAGGATAAAAACAACCACAAAACCAACCCAAAAACCCTCTCTAAGAAAAATTCATCAGCCACTCAATTTTCTGTATTTATGGAAACTTTGAAGTGATATAGATGTTTTTTCATGGAGGAGGAAGAGAGGTAATAGAAACCATTGAAATACGTTTGTAAGTAGATAGCTGTTCCTCGGTGACTTGTAGAACAGCCAAGTATTAATCAAATCCAAGATGCTGAAATGTCTAGGCATTAGCTTAGTATGTTGAATTAATTTGGTTATTTACTTACTGTCTTTTTCCCATATAGCCAGCAGCCAGCTTCGGGTGTAGCGTATTCCCATCCTACTACAGTGGCTAGCTACACTGTCCACCAGGCACCAGTTGCTGCGCACACAGTTACTGCAGCCTACGCACCAGCAGCAGCTACAGTTGCAGTAGCCAGGCCTGCTCCAGTGGCTGTTGCAGCTGCTGCGACAGCTGCTGCGTATGGAGGCTATCCTACAGCGCACACAGCTACAGATTATGGTTATACACAGAGGCAACAAGAAGCTCCGCCACCACCACCTCCTGTCACTACACAGAATTACCAGGTGTGTTAAACAAATTTAAAAAATCACTGCTGAATTACTGTGATCTTTCTGTGTTGGAATGTTTAAGGCCAGCGTAGGATGATGGTGAGGACTTACCTCAAGTACTGTGTTCAGTTTTGGGCACCTCAGTACAGAAAGGACATTGAGGTACTGAAGCAGGTCCAGCGAAAGGCAATCAGGCTGGTAAAGGACTTGGAGAAGATGCCCTACGAGGAGAGACTGGGAGAAGGAGCTGGGGCTATTTAGTCTGGGGAAGAGAATGCTGAGGGGAGACGTTATTGCTCTCTTCCAATATCTGAAGGGTGCTTACAGTGAGAGCGGGGTTGGTCTCTTCTGTGGTGACAGGTGACAGGACAAGGGGAAATGGCCTCAAGTTGCACCAGGCGAGATTTAGGTTGGATGGGAAAGACTTTTTTACAGAAAGGGTTGTTAAGCACTGGAATAGGCTCCCCAGGGGGGAGATTGAATCACCATTTGGATTTGATGTTTAAAACCATTTGGATGTGATGCTCAGGGATATGGTTTAGCAGAGGGTTGTTAGGGTAGTATGGTTAGGTTATGGTCGAACTTGATGATCTTTAAGGTCTTTTCCAACCTGAGCAATTCTGTGATTCTGTGATGTTTGTAAACTTGTGACTTCAGATTTTGTCAAAATTGTTTGTTCTTACATATTTTGTAGGAATATGATACAGTCATATGAAAAGCTAAAGCAAGTTTCTTTTTTAGTTACAAAAGTAGTTTGTGAAGGAGAGTAATTTAAAAGCATTTGGTGAATTTTTTTATTAAATCTGGCAAGGTCTGTCAGGTTTTTCTTGAGGTTTAATTTATTTAACTTAATGAATTTTTTAAAAATTTTAATTATTTAATCTATCTATATACAATGCCTCTGTAAATATATTTTTTTTTAAATCTTCTTCAGTGTATGTTAGAAGGAAATGTTATTGGATTTTTTTCCTCTACTAATAACCTTTTCTCCAGATGCATATTTTATGGATATGTTCACTGTTTTTTCCTTTTTAAATGTTTAGGATTCCTATTCCTATGTTCGATCTACTGCCCCAGCTGTAGCTTATGACAGCAAGCAATATTATCAGCAGCCAACAGCAACTGCTGCAGCTGTGGCTGCTGCTGCCCAGCCTCAACCTTCAGTGGCTGAGTCGTACTACCAGACAGGTGGGTTGCATGCTCCAAACTCCTGTCACTATGGAATGTAGGCACTGCTTTAATACCTTAAAATATATTTATGCCGAAAACATATTTCTAGACAAACCTTTTGCTGATTTGTCTTGGAAGTTTGCTGAACTATGTCAACATGTTGACATATTAACATATTAACATTAGTTAGTTAATCTATGTAGTTCTTTAATTGTTAGTATCATGACTGCTACAAAGCATAATTACTTTTTTTACATTAATAAGAAATGCTGTGAAAATTTTTAAGTACTTCAGTTCAGCATATACTCCAATAAAACTATTGAATAAGAGGGCTGGTTTGGCAGCACTTTTAAAGAAAAAAACGATCAGTAACTAATTCTTAGTAATATAACCTGAGATATCATTATTCATTGTTGAGTTACATTGTTGACTTCAAAAATAAATAAATTAAAAGGAACCAAGCAGAAAAGCTACCTCCACTTGTTAGATTTGTTCCCCAGAATATAATCAAATAATCAGTAAATATTACTTAACATGGTTGGCGCTTCATTCAACTAAAGCCTGTCTATGTTTGTGCACTGATGTCTCCATCTTAATTAGCTCCGAAAGCAGGATATAGCCAAGGGGCAACTCAATATACTCAAGCCCAGCAAACACGACAAGTAACAGCTATAAAACCTGCAACCCCAAGTCCAGCAACGACTACGTTTTCTATATATCCAGTATCCTCTACTGTGCAGCCAGTAGCAGCTGCAGCTACTGTTGTTCCATCCTATACTCAGAGTGCAACATACAGTACAACAGCAGTTACTTACTCTGGTAAGAATTTTACAGATTATGCTACTAAGATCTTTGCAGTTATTACAGAAGGATTTAAATGCTCAGAATTTTAGCATTTTGTGTTCAATATATCAGTCTACTGTGAAGTATCAACCACTTACATAAAAATATGTTGCCAGTATAATGATCTATCTTTAAAAGTGATTTGATGCTTAAATACGCCTATTTTGTTCCATGTGAAAATATACAGGATACTGCCAGTGTGTTGAGACTTACTGAAGATTTAGAGAAAAGATGAGGGGAAATAAGAATAGAGAAGGAGACACATCCACACAAATACTAATCCAGGGAAATTGGTAGGAAGCCTGATGCGATGAAACAACAGTTGTAGTGGCAACTGGTAGGGAAGAACGATTCGTTATAAATCTTAAAAGTCTGGGTTGTATTGAACCAAAACAGAAGACTAATCGGTGCTTTGGAAGAAAAGCAAACAAACAAAAACAGAAAAAAAAAACCAACCATCTTTCCTTCAGTAATTAGAAACCCAGAACCGGCGGGCAAGCTGGCATATTATAGCTAGTTTCAATATTTTTATTTTGTTTCTTTTCTGTTTATGAAAGGGATTTTATAGGGACTCTCTTGAAACAGAGGATTAAAATAGTTGAACCAGTAGATGTAGAAGGTTTATGGGAATACTGTCTCCAAGGTATAAAAGCCCAGTTTCCTTGACTTATTCAACTTCAGTAGTAGCAATCAAGGAGTGCATACCTAGTACGTGCTGCACAGGTTTTAGCAGGCCAGCAGCTTTGCACTAGAACAATTTAAATCTCTGAGGTAGAATGTGATAGCACAGTGTTACATTTTTTATATTCTTTTTTTTTTTTTTTCCCCTTACTCTACGTAATCTGTCTTCCTTTTCATGGAAGGAAATTTACTTTTGAACTGTAAATCTGGTTCAGGAAAACTGTTACTTCAGCTGGCTTTGATAAATATTTTATTCTTGTTACACCATAATGAGACCTGCAAGATGTACCAGGAATTTTCACATATTCTTTAGGGATGGTAGTTATATCCAACAACATAACTGTGCGTTGCAGAGATGTGTCAAAAATCAAATATGCTTCTGATAAAAGTTACATATTATGTACTTGTGTGTTGTGAAACATTAAGAAAAACCAGGATTGCTTAACAAGATCTCAGTACATTGTTTGTATTCTGCCCTGTTCCCTCAACTTTTATTACAACGCATGCTTGTAATTTGTGTGTTATGTAATTGATACATGATCTACAGTGATGTAACATTTATTTGTTTTGATCTTTGAGGTACCTCTTATTCTGGCTATGAAGCTGCAGTGTATTCAGCTGCATCGTCCTATTATCAGCAGCAGCAGCAGCAACAGAAACAGGCAGCGGCGGCTGCTGCTGCTGCTGCAGCAACGGCTGCTTGGACAGGGACCACCTTTACTAAAAAGGCACCATTCCAAAATAAGCAAATGAAACCAAAACAACCTCCCAAACCACCCCAGATCCACTACTGCGATGTTTGTAAGATCAGCTGTGCTGGACCACAGGTACCTGTATTATGTAATATTCTGCTATACATTTTTGTTACAACTTCTCCAGCTATAAAGGTGTCAAAAATATTTGTTAACTTCTAAGGATCTGTTAAGGACTCTGTAATTTTACTAATGGGATAAATAATCAAAATGTGTGCTGTTACAGAATAACAATGAGAAAACAGGTGCATTCTGTTAGCTTGCACAGAGAAGCTGTAACTGTATTTCAGACTCAGAAGTATTCTGAAAGTTGAAGTTGATTTGCTTTTTTTTTGGATAGCAAACTTCACAGAATATACTTTCATCAAAACTCCTGAATCATATAAATGTTGTGAATGGAAAACCTGAAAATTTATTCTTCTTTGTATTCCATCATCCCAGTTTAGTTTCACAGTGGACACAAGTGTATAACAAGTAGATAACAATTAATGCTGTGTTTGTGTGTGATAGGCTGTACAGTAATTTAAGTGAATCTGCTGTTATCTCCCAGGTTGCCAATGTCAGCACAGGAGCTAATCTCAACTTCTGCATTTCATTTTCAGCACAGCTTTGTGTGCTACCTTTATTTGAATCCAATTTTTCAGTTCTGTCATCATACAAGTTGATGAAAAATTCAAAACTGAGAATTATTCTGTGCAATGCAGGAAACTGCGACTGAGATAAACTTCTGTGACGGTATCGAGATTTCCATAGCAGTATCTTTTGAAAAGTACTTCATTGAGGAATCGAGGAGGTGTCAGAGAGGAATACTCAGACAGTATTACCTCTAAAAATGGACTTCTGTTGGAAGAGAAGAAAATGTTCTAATCTTACAAGTGGTCTACTTACACCTTAGAGTTTGTCATACGAAAGAAATGCTCAGCATACTGACTTTCTTACGTAAAGCATGTATTTTATGCTACATTCTATACTATGTGTGGTCGCACAAATGATGGACAAACAATACAAAGGCAGCTTAGTGTATGTGTATAATTTGTTTAAACAGACTTACAAAGAACACTTAGAAGGTCAGAAACACAAGAAGAAAGAAGCAGCGTTAAAAGCATCCCAGAACACCAGTAACAACAGTACTTCTGCTCGTGGAACTCAGAATCAGTTGCGCTGTGAGCTTTGTGATGTGTCTTGTACAGGAGCAGATGCATATGCTGCCCATATCCGTGGAGCCAAGCATCAGAAAGTAAGAACTTTCTCTTGTTCTTGTCACTTGTATATTTTCCCGCTCATCTTAGAGGGGAGAAAATGAACAGAAGCAGTACAATTTGAATAATTCTGTTTAAAAATATTTTGTTCTGTGTTTTGTTTCAAGCGTATATTTAATCTCACTATTAGAAGGGCATTGTTGGGAGAAGGGGGGAAAAATATTGCCACTGCATCGGTGGGAAAAGGAGGTTTTGGAAAATTTGAAAATCATAGGATGAAGATGTTGATTGAGGTGGGGAAGAGAGTGAGTGAGGACACCCTCTAACTCCCTCCTAACTCTTTCCAAGACTATTTTCCGTAGTTGTCTTTGTCGTCGTTCCTTGGCATTTCTTGCAAAGAAAACATACGGGAGCAAGAGCAGCACCCTGTAGTAGACTTTATAGTGAGTATTTGGAAATATTTGGTAGGTGTGCACTTAAGTAGGAATTCGGGATTACAGAATACAGGCTGCACTGTGAACCCTTGTGACCTGTGTTTGAATTTGGCCGTACAGTAGTAGCTGGAATGTTGGAGTGAGTCCAGAGGAGGCCACAGGGATTCTCGGGGAGCTGGAGCACTTCTGTGAGGAAAGGCTGACTGAGTTGGGCTTATTGAGCCCGGAGAAGATACTCTGGGGACATCTCATTATGGCCTTGCAATATTAAAAGTCAGCTTATAAACAGCAGGGAGACCTAATTTTTACACAGTCTGATTGTAGTAGGACAAGGAGGAATGGTTTAAAACTGAAAGAGAGGAGATTTAGATTAAATCTTTGTGGGAAACTTTTTATGCAGAGTCACTGAATCACACAGGGACAGGCTGCCCTAAGAAGCTCTGAACGCCCCGTCCGTGGAGATGTTCAAGGCCAGGTTGGATGAGGCCCTGGGCTGCCTGATCTGGTGCGTGATGACTGCTGTAGCAGAGGGGTTGGAGCTTTAAGGTCCTTCCAACCTAAGCTATTTTATGCTCCTCTGTTTCTGTGGTTTAAAAGTTTTGTAAATACAGGGTTTTTTGTTAGTCCAGTTGTTAGTAGAATTTAAATTGACTTATCTAGTATTCTTTCTTTTATAAATACATTGAGATGTTAAATTTTTGGGTTATCCTCAATAAGCACATGAGTACATGAGGTGTAGTACTTACTGTCCTCATACATTTGGATGTAGCTTTCTCTTCTCTGTAGTTAGTTACTAGCCACTGCTTATTTAGGTCTCCACCTGTGTAAAACTGAAATCTCAATCTATTACTTTGGTACACTCTGAAGAATGTTATTCATTCTGCTGCAGACAGTCATTTGAAATGTTGCTTAAACTTTACTGCTACCTGACAATGTGTCTGTATTCTGCCTGGGATTATGATTTACTTAAAAAATAAGAACAAAAAGAAAAAAGAAGTGTATGTATGCTATTGTATACATGTTATCATTGTCTACAGGTTTAGATAAAAGCAGAGTTTTCTTGCTGTTTTCAAATCTTTATTAAACTTCAGCTTTCCTTGTGTGTATTTGGTTTTTATGAAACCCCTGTATTACTCTCTCCAGTGGTGATCAGCTGCCTGTGAAAGGAACTGCTACTCTGCCTGAAGCATTAATTTCAAGAATAAGCATTGTGCCTCTTTGTAAGGAGCTCTGAAATACTCCTCTCACGTCCTCCTTAATCATCTCTGCAGATCTGTATTTTAAAAAAACAGAAAAAAGAAACAACCTTTCCCTAACTAATCTCTTCAAATTCGCTAGATAATTTGGCAGTTCTTTCAATATTCTTGAAAGATAGTGATCAAAAGCTACAATGTTCCTGAATTTGAATTAAATAACTTCGATTTGTAAGCAATTTGGAACCATAATAGCTTAATGAACTGTGCTTTTTGAAGAGAAGAAAAGCAACAAGGCAGCAGAGCAGTGACGTAGAAATAGTTTGAGCAAAACACTTCCTTCTGTTTTATTGCCTTGTCAGCTTATTGGTTTTCTGTTCTCATGCACATAGCTTTTGGAGTAAATTTATGAATTTGTGATGAAAATAAGCAATCTGAGATGATGATTAAATATTTTCTAGTTTCAGATGACAGAAACTTCTACATCTCCGTCCTTTTTATCCCAAGATCACTTTTTGTTAAGAAGCAGTAGCTAACTTTTTAGTTACTGATTTTTTTCTTTGGTGTTACATTCATGTTTGTGTTACAGCTTCCATAAGCTTTAAGTTCATTTTTTCTAGTTTTTCCAGGCAAGTGATATGAATTTCTTTGTATTCTTACAGGTAGTAAAATTGCACACAAAACTTGGCAAACCCATTCCTTCGACTGAGCCAAATGTAGTTACCCAGGCTACTTCTTCAACATCCACGTCTGCTTCCAAACCAGCTGCCTCTGCTTCAAGCATAGCAACTAGCAGCAGTACTGTGAACTCCTCTGTTGCATCTTCTGCAGTGAAAATTCTTACTCCCACGGCAAACACACCACTTAACACGGCGTCCAACAACAAAACATCTTCAACTGCTGCTAATATAGCAGTAAAGAAAATATCTACACCGAAAATAAACTTTGTTGGCAAGTACAGAAGTCAGTCTTTATTTTGAAACCTAACCTATTCTATAGTTTTTTTTTTAAGATCTTACTGTAGCAAATACAAATGTATTTAGTTAATTATGCATGAATAACTGTTGTAATTAAGAGAATTACTGATAGGTGAAAATAAAGATGTGTATAAAAGTTTTGCCTCACAATTTATGATGTTTTCTGTCCTGTTATCTCTGCCTTTCCTGGAAGCTTCTTCATACTTGATAAGAGTGTAGTAGCTTCTGGAGTACAGCAGTCTATAGTCCAGCTGGCCCTAATTTCAGCTTATAGCCTGGGCTGTTAAAGTACATTGATAGTTGGTAACTGGGCAACTGGGACGTCCTTGTAGTAGTGGAAATGTAGCATGGAAACTTCTGTAATGAGCATGACAGACTTTCAGAGATGAGAAGCAGATGTTCCAAAATAAGCTTATCCTGCTCTTGAGCGAAAGACTCCATGCAGTTGCAACAGCAAGAGCATAGTACCTTTGCTAACACAAACATATGGTTTTAATTACTTTTTTTCATCCATTTACAAAAACAATATCTGATGATGGAAAGAGATCATTAGAATATCTTTGCTAAACTGTTCCCTCTAATTTCTGTCACTTTTAAAAAAGCATGAAAATGATTAAAATTACAGTTACGTAACTTCTATTACATAAGTTGCATTTGTGCAATAAAGTTTTTCATGCTAAAATAGAAAAGCTAATACTAAGTGTTCAAGTAGCTTAGATGTTTTTAAGTATATATTTGTTCAAAACAAAACCCTGTTTAATTGTAACTTCAGCATATTTAAGTTTTAATTAGTTTTAAAAGGCTTCTTATGCTTTGCCCGGGACATTGATACTTGCAAATGAAATCATCAGTCTGCATATCACATGTAATCATAATCTCATTTGATGGAGGCTAAGAATTGAAAAATTTTGATTTCTAGGTGGCAATAAGCTTCAGACAACAGGAAGTAAACTGGAAGAAATGAAATCGGCTGAAAGTGTTAAAGCAACTCCCACTACCACGGTACAAACACAGGAAGTGAAACCAGACACTGCAGCTGAATCAGTGCCTCCTACAACTCTTGCTGCCTTGCAAAGTGATGTCCAGCCAGTGGGACATGACTATGTGGAGGAGGTATTAATATGACAATTTGTGGTGATTTTTTTTTTAGGTGTTTTGGTGAAAAATTGTTCAGAATGAAACAAACATTGAACCTGAAAAGGCTTGTTTATATGCTTACATTATTGTGTTGTGTATTTTTGTTTCGAGTTTAGTGAGACACTGTTCGTATTGGTGAGATGAACTGTATATAGGATCAGAATTTGATGTCAGTTTTTCATATCTTGCAGATTTGCAATTATTGACTTCAGCTCAGTGTGTTCATGTTCAGGTTTCAAGCTGCCTGTTCTTTTGAATGGAAGAACTCTTTTCATAAGCAAGCACGCTGGTGTCTCTGATAGAACTGAAAGATCTAGTTTTTTCTTATTTCAAAACAAATATTTTAATGTGTGTTGTAATCAGACAGTATCCAATATAACTGAGTTAAATTAATTTTTGCATCGGTTTTGGGTTTAAAAATCAAAACCCATAGAAACATGTATTATAATTTTATTTTCCAGGTAAGAAATGATGAAGGAAAGGTGATCCGCTTTCACTGCAAACTTTGTGAATGCAGTTTTAATGACCCTAACGCCAAGGAGATGCACTTGAAAGGAAGGAGGCACAGACTCCAATATAAGGTTAGTAGAAATCCTTCTGCTTCTGTCTGAAAATCTACCAGATGTCAGCTGACTAATTGAATGGTCTGACGTTAAGGATTACGAGATTAAGTGTTCTGAGTAAACAGCACATGAAAAGGTAGAGAAATGTATTCACCTTCTAGTTATTTTCTTTATAGTTTTTAAATAAGCAGATCAGAAATGCTTTTTTTTTTTTTTTTTTTTTCAATTTTGAACACTATATTTGGGAACATTTGCAATGTTAAAATATGGTACAACATATGCAAGCAAATCAGGGTTCTTCTGTGTTGTTTACCATTAATTTCAAACACTGTAAAAGTGTTTCTGGATAGCTTTATTTTCATATGTATTGATTATATAATATACTTTTTGTTGTTGTTGTTATTATATTAATTACATATATATAATTATATAATAATTATATATAGTGTTAAGTTTTTCATATATATTAATTATACATTATATATAAATATAATTATACTAATTATATTAATATTTTCTGAAAAATTTTGTTTGGGTAGACAACACAAACCCTTTGTGGAGACATGAGAAACAAACGTGGGCCATTTTTTTCAGTCATGAATGCAGAGAGATTGATGTACAGTGTGCATTTTGGTTATTATGAAATTGTGTAAGAACAATCTGCTGTGGTTACTGGAAATGTAATGGGCCTGCATAATCTTGAAAAAGATGAAAGAGAATTACTAGAAAAATATTTTCAGTAATTTGTGAATATGTTCTTTCAGGAACAGGGTATCAGGAAGCACACAATATTAAGGAGGAAATTTTTTTTTCTAGCTACAGATTAGTCACCAGCTACAGAATGAACAGTAAATTATTAGGTATTACGTGAAGCATTTTCATCTTAAGTTGCTTGGTTCTTGAGGCAAGTGAAAAAGGAATTTATGCTATGTGTAATATATGAATTCTTCAAATTAGTGGAAACATTTTTCTTGAACTACTCTATGTAGTTCTAAGACTATAGTTTATTCCTCCTGATGTTACTGTGCAAAAGTAGTGTGTGTTAAACATTCCAGAAAAACTATTTCAACAGAGATGAGAGGAAAACAGTTGATTTTATTTTATTTTATTTTTTAACTAGAAAAAAGTAAACCCAGATCTACAAGTAGAAGTGAAGCCCAGCATTCGAGCAAGAAAAATTCAAGAAGAAAAGATGAGGAAACAGATGCAGAAAGAAGAATACTGGAGAAGACGAGAAGAGGAAGAACGCTGGAGGATGGAAATGAGGTAAATGCATTTATACCAGCGAGACAAGGCTGCAGTGAAATTCACATAAAGCTAGTTGGTGCTTTTGAATGTTATGGCAGCTCTATACTAACTTGTTCTGAATTAAATAGTTGTTAACCCTCTAGGACTTTTTGTTTATTAGTGTTGACCTGAGAAATGTAGACTTAATAGAACTACTTCGGTATAAAGAGACTGACTTTCAAGAAGCCATTCATTTTTATTTACCTTCTGGAGTTTCCTGGTATCTGTAGATGACTACTAGAAATGGGTTAGAGAGGACATCGAAGAATTCATTACAGTGTTTGGAAGTGCAGATGGCTGTGTAAAGAGAATGCTTTGTTTGATGCACTTCAGGCGGTATGAAGAGGACATGTACTGGAGGAGAATGGAGGAAGAGCAGCATCATTGGGATGACCGTCGTAGAATACCAGATGGAGGATATCCTCATGGACCTCCAGGACCTCTTGGCCTGCTGGGAGTGAGACCAGGAATGCCTCAGCCACAAGGACCAGCTGTGAGTTTCTTAACTTAAGGGGGGAAATCTTACTTACCAGGAGGCACAGTTAAGGACCAAAATTACTCAGTGCTGCATTTTCTCCGGTATTTCTTAGTAAAGTATTTGGATGATAAACAAAAAATTATATGTGAACCTGTCTTCCAACGTAAGTCCACCTAAGAAAGCATGCCTCAAAGACAAATACTGATTCTTACGAAATACATGTGATTATGGATTTCTGTATTACTGCATTATAGAACATTATTTTCTTGATCTCTAAAGATTATTTCCAACCCAGAACATTTTATGATTGTGGACAGATGTATGAGTAAGAAGTGGCTGGTTCATTAGTCCCAAAGGAGGGTTAGAATCACCATAGAATCATAGAACGGTTTGGGTTGGAATGGATGTTAAAGCCGATCCAGTTCCAATGCAAATTCTGTGGGCAGGGTTGCTACCCACCAGATCGGGCTGCCCAGGGCTCCATCCAAAAGGGGTGGCCAGCAGGGAGAGGGAGATGATTGTCCCCCTCTACTTGGCTCTTGCGAGGCCCCATCTGGAAGACTGCGTCCAGGCCTGGGGTTCCCAGTACGGGAAGGATGTGGAGTTCAAGGAGGGCCACTAAGATGATCAGAGGGCTGGAGCACCTCTCCTATGAGGAAAGGTTGAGGGAATTGGGTTTGTTTAGCTTGGAGGAGAGAAGGCTCCAGGGAGACCTCATTGTGGCCTTCCAGTACTTGAAGGGAGTGTATAAACTGGAGGAGGAATGACTGTTTACAAGGGCTGATAGTGATAGGACAAGAAGGAATGGTCTTAAACTAAGACAGGGGAGGATTAGGTTAGATATTAGGAAGAAGTTTTTCACACAGAGAGTGGGGAGACTGGAACAGGTTGCCCAAGGAGGCTGTGGATGCCCCATCCCTGGAGGCATTCAAGGCCAGGCTGGATGTGGCTCTGGGCAGCCTGGTCTGGTGGTTGGCGACCCTGCACATAACAGTGTGTTAGAAACTGGATGATCACTGATCCTTTTCAACCCAGCCCATTCTATGATTCTATTATTCTATGGTTACTAAATTCACTATATAAGTTTATCTTGAGACTTGTCATGTTAATACCTTACCAGTCATCTGAAAGTCATGGAGTGAGTGCATGCTCAGCAGGACCACAGCTTGTTTGTGAGGAGTGTTAGTGGGGGACATAGTTTGTGTTTTATTGCATTTAAGTGATGTGAGGGTTGAATATTCCGTGAACTTTGAAATATGCACACATTTCAGAAATACTCTTTTTTCCTCTATTTAGCCTCTGCGTCGCCCTGACTCCTCTGATGACCGCTATGTGATGACCAAACATGCAGCAATATATCCAACAGAGGAGGAACTTCAGGCAGTCCAAAAAATTGTTTCTATTACTGAGCGTGCTTTGAAACTTGTTTCTGACAACATGACTGACAATGAAAAAAACAAGAGCAAAGAGGGAGATGATAAAAAAGATGGCAGTAAAGACAGGTATTTTTCTTTTTTGAGAAATTAATCTTTTGTTCTAAAAGTCATTTTATATTTTTTCTCAGACTGTTCTCAGTGCTTGCAGGGATCCTGTTCTTGTGAGGTTTTGATATAGCGATTTTTAATACTGACTCTGTCCTCAAGTGGATGAGGAATAGTCCTGTTTTACTTCATTTTTCTATCTTCAGGACTAATTGTAAGGTTATAATTCTACTTTGAATGCAGCTTTTAACTATAATTTACTTCGCAGAGCTTTGAAAGGAGTTTTACGGGTAGGCGTTTTGGCTAAAGGCTTGCTGCTCCGTGGGGATAGAAACGTTAATCTTGTTTTGTTATGTGCTGAGAAGCCTTCAAAGACATTACTCTGCCGTATTGCTGAGAATCTTCCCAAACAACTTGCAGTGAGTAGAACTGAGATTTTTTTATTTGATTTTTATGTGTTACTGTTTTTTAAAAAAAATCATTTCATAGAATATGTCGTGTTCTTTAAGCTGATTGCTGCATTTCCTAGCTCAGGTTCAGTTTCTTCTGATTTTCTGAGTGTTTCCATCTGAATTCAATGACCGTGCTGTAGGTTTTACTTCTTCCTTCTTGTGGGTTTACAGGTTTCTAGATGCTTATGCTAGTAATGTAGTATCAATCATCATTTAATAGATTCCATTTAGCTGTCAAATAAAAATGAGCCAAGGAAGAATTTCTGTTACTGCAGTGTTAAAAAGGAAGCTTGCTGCCTGAAGGTCAAAGTTCTGAATTAAGGCCTGTTTCTTTTCAGTGTTTATGCTTTGATGTTCCACAAGGAAGTTAATAAAATAAGTCTTGTAGCTTTTTAATTACAAAAAAATTCCCAAATCAAACATGCAGTTTTAGTTGCATGTTGAGTGGAATTCATATAAAACATTTGCAATACTTCCGTAAGTAACGAGTATATATAAAGTCTGTAGCTCCATTGCTCCCTACCGAAACCAAGTCTGCCCGCCGTCATTATAGAAGTCTTGCTGTAGCATCAGTCTTTCAGTACAATTCAGTGAATTGCATGGCATAATCAGTAGCACGGTAGAAGTGTTAGCAGGATCAGATTAATTCGAAAATAATATTGGGTCCTGCTCAAAGTAACAAAACAAGAAGAATTAAAAATTGTACACCTTGGTCTGTCTATGCAAACAAATCACCTCTAGTTTGTGGAAGGAGATGACTGATAGGCCTGTTGCTTCTTGAAGTAGAACTATTAAATATAGTAGCAAGAAACAATTTAGAATAACCGTTTTGTTATTGTAACATTTTCCCTGGGTGTCTGTCTTGCCTTTGTTCCTATCTGAGGATGCTGTGACAGCATCCTCAGTATTCAGAACAGTACTCAGCCTGTAAAAGTGAGAGCTGGAGAGAGGAACTGCTGCAGCTTTGTGGCTGCCGTATTCAGATAGGAGACATACACGGTTCACATTTCAAGTGGCTGTGAGGATTTCTTCTAAATGCTGTTAAGATTCATGTTAAATAACTTACTTTGCATGTGAATTCTCTTTATAAGTAGTGCTTTTTCTTTTGCGTGCTTGTTGGCAGCAGATTTGGTAACAGTAAATCCATATCTATATATATCTCTATGTTTATAGGTTTCTTTTTAATTGGATATGCTGTGACTTCCTTGAAAATACATGTATCTGCACTGTATAATTATTACTGCGTTTCTGTCCTTCCGTTAAAAAGATGTGTTGAAATCCATTTTCTTCCCCATACTTGCCTTGGCTATCTGCTAATAGAAATCTCTGTTTCCCAATGTTTAGGTTATAAGTCCTGAGAAATACGATATCAAGTGTGCAGTCCCAGAAGCAGCGATAATTTTAAATTCATGTGTGGAGCCCAAAATGCAAGTTACTATCACACTGACATCTCCAGTCATTCGGGAGGAGAACATGAGGGAAGGAGGTTGGGAAGTTGTTAAAGATATTACCTCTCTCCTATGTATTTTGATATGTTTATCTATTCTGCTTAAGATGGCATTAAGGTCCTGGAAGGTAACATGCTGGCACAACACTGATTGAAATCTTGTTTTTCAACAACCAGTCTTGGTAGACAACAGTTGGTTAAAATAAATACTTTCATGATGCATTTATTTAATTTTTTAAAATTCTAACTTTATGTCCAACCTCAGCTTTCTGGAAAAGGTACAAACTTTGATTATTTTTTTCCCTCATCATTTCGATTAAGTGAAGAACTAAGCATTCAGTAACAAGTGGCTATAAACTGCATTCTAGAGCAGTCTTGCTTTGAAAGAAAGATTGTATCCTTTTAGAAAACCAAATCACATGGTTTTGGATTTAAACTGGATCAGTATTACCATCACTTACACATTCCAATTAGCATTGGCACTTAAAATGCTCTTGTGTAATACTTTTGATGGTAATAGCACTTCTGACTTTAAAAGTGCAATTTTTTCCAGCTCTCTGAGGTTGTTGGTTTTTTTTGGTTTTTTTTTTTGGTCTGTAGTGCTTTTTGAGTACATTTTAGGCTTTTGGTATTATAATAAGTCTCATATCCAACTGGCAAACCCAGACTAGTATAGTAAGAAACAGCTTGTCACTGAGCTGAAGGAGAAGGTGGTGTTCATAAACCAATTTATGTTTCTGAAGTCCACAGTTTCTCTGGTGCCAGCAGTGTTGCTTTAGGGTCTATTCTGTAACACTTTCAAAGCTTGAAAAGCTTTTAAGCCAACAAGCATGATTAATGTCTGCAGTACATTGGTTCTTTTTGTCTCCGGGTCAGATAAAACTAACGTTTGTTTCCTTTCAATCCTGTACTTTCATAGTTGAAAGACATCATGGCAAACACGGCTCTGGTGTTTGACAGTGAACCTACAAATAGGAGGCCTGAGATTATTTTAATGCTTCTCATGCAGGTTGAGACAATTGTACACATTTATGTATATATGTGCTTCTGTATATACATATTTATATAAGCTACAGTTGTTTTTTTATTTTATCTCATCATTACATGTCCTCTAAAATATTTGAGGTTTTTATACTGCATTAGTTATGTTCTGTGACTAGTGCACCATAAGCAAACTCAGTTAACAAAGTCATCCTGCGTAATCAGAGAAAATTCCAGATGTCTCATGTAGTTCGGATGTCTTCTGAAGAGCAGTTAAGAGTACTTTGTACGTGATTGTTAAGCTGATGCGTATTACACCTACTTATAAATGCTTTATACATAGACTGTCACATCCAGTCAGTAGAACTCAGGATTTGGCAATCTCAGGTGTGACATGACTCTTGGTTGGTCTGTGTTCAATCTGACTTTGCATATTGCTTAAGTTTATAGAGAATACTTTCATTTAATGCCTTTGATTATTAAGTCAGATAATCGTTAAAAGAATTTAACCTTAAACACCATGCTAATGTGCTATGCAAAAACTGCAGTATTGATTTTGCCACACTACTCAATTGCAGTTAAATTGCTTGTGGTCTAAAATTACATTATACAAGCCAAAAATAAAAACAAGATGCCTACAACTAATTCCTCAATTTATGCCTCCAAAAGGAAACAAATTTGTATTTTTGTCTGACCCACTCTTGAGTTAAAATGATCACTGTGAGTTTATTCACTGCTGAATGCAGTTCTGCCTCTGGGCAAGCAAAATCAAGTTAGATTTCTCTCCAAGACACTGAGCAGTATGAAATAGATGTTCAGTAAAGTTCACTCTTGAAACGAGAAAATAGAAGACCGAATTGCAAATTGTTGCAGCAAAGAAGGCCTTATTATGAAGACTGCTGCTTATTTGCTGCAGAGTTATAACAGTGTGTGTTTTGTGTTCTTTTTCTTACTGCAGCTTCTCATGCTCTGTGTCTTAACAATGGTTACAAGTTTTCTTTTTTTAGCTCGCTTGGGGAGCTAGTTCAGGTGATAAGGAAGGCTTTACCGGAAGAACCAGTTTGAGTAAAGACGAGACTGAGACTTACACACAGAGAAGAATTATGTTTGATGTATAATAATCTATTACATGATAAAAAAATACGGTGTGATATAAAATTGTTAACCGCATAGCTACTGTTCTTTACAGTGTTCTGCGTTTGACAGTTTCCCAAATCTGATATAATTGAAGTGTTCTAACCCCTGCTGTGGAATCTTTCCTTCAGCAAGCAAAGTGTACATATCTATACATGTGTGCGCGTGGTTTTTTTTATCCTTAGCTAACAGCCCCGGTCCAAAGCCTTCTAGCAAAGAGACTTGATTCCTGTCAGGGGTTGCCGCCAAGACATCGGAAGGATTTTTGACCAAGGTTTTCAAAAGCTCACTGTCACACCTGCCATACTTTACAAAGAAAGGGGGTTTGGATGCATCGTCCTAGCATCTACTGTTACTTTGTGTTTATTTTTTTGTTTGTTTCGTTTTTCTTTTTGTCTTTGTCTCTCTCCTAGAATTCAGCAGTGTTCACACTAGTTTTGAAACAGTTGACTGGGTAATATATATTTCGCATAATAATGCTACGAAATTGATATACCTGTTAACTTTTAATGAAGAAGTAGTGTGGACACGGCATGTCTAACTCAAGATTAACCCCTTATGCTTAGACTAGTTATAAATATGTTACATAGGGTGAGAATTCACGATTGAGTTTTGTAAATTAACTCAACTCTGTGCCTTAGTGTAACAGGGTGGTAGGTTGGGGTCTGAATTTAGTTAAATAGTCATTAAGGGGTTAATCCTACAACGTGAAACAGATGCAAAAATCCACAGATTAAATATTACAAGAGTTTCCTTTTTTTTTTTTTTTTTTTTCAATCAGTATTTTCTCAACACGCGAGGTGCCTTGGCAACTTCTGACTTTTACAGTCTTTTTAAGTTTCAAGGGTATTCTGTTCATACATTCTTCCTACATTGGTAGCACGTTTTAGATTTACATTTCTGGCATTGAATAGGATTCTCTTCTATGCACTTAGTAGTGTAATACTTTTTTGTAAAATTATTTTCCAACTTTGGAGTTTTTGAGAGCTAGAAGTCAAGTAAGAGGAGTATAAAATAATGTAGTGAATTGTGCTGAAAATTTGCAATGTCACCTCATTGCATATTAATTTTAGAAGAATGTAAATAATGAATAATTAGGCCCACCAAAACCATACTTCTGCTTTAAATTTCTCAACTTTACTTTGCCACTCTTTTCTTCTTAGTGTACCTCTTGTCTCTATTATCCAAGTTGTGCTCACTTTGTCAGTTATCTTACCTGGCACCTCTCTTGCATAGGTTTGGGGTTTAGTTTCATTTTGTTTTGTTTGTGTTTGGTTATTTTTTGTTTTGTTTTAAATACCTCTTTAAATGTGTTCATTTGCTTCGTAAATGCTTTTTTAGTTCCTTCTTTCCACTTTAACATATGGTCCCTATGTTTGAGTATTTTTGTGAGAAGATAATGGTATTCTTCTCAATCTGGTTCTTATTTTGAAATACTTTTTTACTTAATTCTGTTCAGAGCAATAAGACTATCATATGAAGATGCCTAAATCTAAATGCAGTGCTTCAGCTTAAATTTAACTGTAGTATCGGAAACTTGTAGCACCATGCTTATTTACAGCTTCTTGTACTCAGGAAGGTATCCAACTATTTATTCTGCTTTTCGAGTAAACTAAGTGACAGCTTCAGAGCTGTCTTTCTGCAGCATCACTACAAGTGACTTACCTAAATTTACGTCTTGCTGCCACAAACTATATTCTTTCATATAGCCATCTCCTGTGAAACGTGTGCCATTGAGAGAGGGCTTTTTGTTTCTTCCTATGTTACAAATTACCAGTTATGCTACCAATATTCCTTATTGCTAGTCCCAGTGGCCAATTTCATAATTAATACATTAATTTTTAAAGTTGATTGCTACAGTGTAGCCTTACAACTGAAAATAACCTGAAGATACAATTTCACGTTATTCAGTGGTTCCTGTTGATAAAACCACTTCCAAAATGGCATTGTGATCTCTTCCATATAGGTAACAAAGCAGTCAGCTTGTCAATTAATTTTCTGAATATTTAATAAATGGGATCTTCTGAATTCTCTTTATCTTTCAGACGTTATGCTTTGTTTTTTAAACTATTCCTTGCTTTGCTTTTTTTCCCGCTAAGTCTTAAGGAGTTCCCTTTCTTTGCATTTTAAGTTATTTTGGAGCACATGTGTCATGGATTGAGGTGTTAATTTGTCTGAATAACAGAGGGTACTTAGAAAGCAGTGTAACTCTGTAACATTGAAGAGCATTTCCAGTTCTTACAGTCAGCTTTTAAAGCAAAATCATTACGTTCTCATGAAGTATAATAGTAATATTGCTACAAAACATCTAGGTTTTTTTGAGATGTTTCAATACTTTTCTTTTGAGGTCTAGGTCCCAAAAAACAGGAGACAGTTAAAATGTACAAGAAGCCTAAGTTTGAATGTTTCTACTTGGTTAAAGTGGATTTTTGTGTTCCTTCTGTCTTGTGTTCTCTGTGCTGGTGCACTGTGTCCAACCATCCTTCCTTCAGTATTTTAGGGGATACGTATTTTTCTAGTGGCAGCTTAAACAAAGAAGCACTGGGCGTTGCATGATCTGCAATGCATTTGGAAGTAACCAAAAAGATAATTATGCTCTTGATCTTCACGTTTGGTTAATGCCCTAGTCCTAATTGAATACCTTTCATGGAACGTTTACACTCATTCAAGGGTTTGAAATTCAAATGGCATGTGTGACATTGAAGCTACTTTAAGGAAGTGTCTTGCTCACCTGGTCAAACACCCATTCCTCACTGCATTTTGCCAATTCAATCCATTTTAGATGTAACCTCGGGTATGGTGAAAGACCCACCGGACGTCTTGGACAGGCAAAAATGCCTTGACGCTCTGGCTGCTCTACGCCACGCTAAGTGGTTCCAGGTTCGGAACATCATTTTACTTTCTTCTTGTAGCCTTATGAGAGATTAAGTTCAGTTGCATTATAAGTGTTTAATTGTTTGAAAACACTCAGCGTTGTTCATGCTAATAATACTTAATATTTTTCTGGTCCCTAAATTTAAATGTAGAAGGTTGAGTATGGAGGAGCTGCTTTATGCAGTTATGGCTCATTTGACATGATTTTTTTTTTCTGCTCTTTGAGAAGGCGATGTTGAAAGTTTGACTCGCTTGGGGTGATCATATATTGTATATTTGTTATATATTCCATAAGGCTGCAGAGTAACTTTGCTTTAAATAATGGAATATGTGTTTAAAGCTTTGTGTTTAGATTTAAGACTTTTTTTCCTATTTCTTTAAGTGCATTGAGTGTAGGGAATGAAAGGTGAGAAGCAACTGTTTGGTTTAGTGACTTTGCATTCTGGCAAAGGCACAATAAAGAAACCAAACAGATTCCCTTGACCTTTCAGTCTCTATACCTACTTCTTAGACCTTTACTTTATCCTTTTTATTTCTAATATAGAAAGATACTGTATTCATTGTTACAAGTGAACATGGGTCAAAGTGTACAGGGGATCAAGAAATGTTATTCTTGTATAACCTGGGCACTTTGACTTCTACCACCTTAAATTACTAACCCTTTATAAAATACTGCTGTAAATGGCAGCTCATGGAGGAAACTTGTAAAATGATTTGTTTCAGTCTTGGATCTGAGCTTCCATTGAACAGTGGTGTTTTAGTCTTTCAACAAGTCATATTTGCTGTTGGTGCTGGGATTGATTAATTTGATTTTGTATTGCTCTCAAGGCTAGAGCTAATGGTCTGCAGTCCTGTGTGATTATCATTCGTATTCTTCGTGATCTCTGTCAGCGTGTTCCAACTTGGTCTGATTTTCCAAGCTGGGTGAGTAATGTTCCTTTGAATGAGTCTTGTTGAAATTCGTACACAGGCACTGGAAAAGGTTACTGCCATTAAATGTAGACTTTTCATGCAGTAGTATTTTTTGTTGTTGTTTTTGTACTTAGAGGGAATCTATGTAGTCCCTCTAGAAACTTAATTTTCTAAGATTTAGCCATGCGGAGATGGAATTTTTTTTTCCAAAGGAATTTTCTTGTTCATATGAGTTTTTTATTGGTACAATCCTTATTATAGATGTTTGTTTTAACTGTATATAAAGAAATTAATCTTTTCTAGCCACCTACTGGTGGTTGGTTAGAAATTGTCTAACTTTATTAAATGAGATTTAACAGTTGTCTGTGCCCAGGTAACTCTGTGGTAACAGAAAGGCTACTTTAAAGAACAAATGAAAAAATCATAGTAATTCCTGTGATTGTTAATACAACCCTTCTGCAAGATGAAATACGACAGTTCTAGACAGTGGATGTGTCAAAATTCGCATCTTGATCAGAGCCACTTAAGAATGGGTTTCTAGGTTGAGTTCATTTACTTCTCATAGTTTCTCCAGATGGATCGTGGAGAATTCCTTTTGCACTGAGTGTGTTAAAAGATGCTCTCCAGGAATGCAGTCTGTTTTACAATTTGTTGACCAGAGAAGATTAGTATGAAACAAAAACTCTCAAAAATATGTCTATTATGCAGGTAAACTGACTGGTTTGTTTCACAGACCAAACCCTGTTGCGGTTTGCTGCTTCCCACTATAAACTCCTCACTTTTGGTAGAAAGAGAGCTAGCATTGTCAAGGCAGTTCCAATGGTTGTCATTATTTTAATGAACAGTGTTTTACAGCTGCATTAGGCTTGCAGACAATTTTATTAAAGTACTTCTGATAACATTGATTGTTCCTGGAAAAATATAAAAAGGGTTCTGTTTAAGTTTCTATAGTAATGTACAAATATCCTGCTCATTACTGTGCTACATTTCTGAAAGTTACACTGTACAAATACAGCTTAAAAAAACTAGAAAAATATTTAACTAACCTCTGTTATTACCACGATACTGAACTGCCAAAAAATAACCCCAGGTGTATTTGTAGAAAGGCATCCTTATAAGTATCACAGCACAGAGAAGACACATGTATGGAGAACGAGGGATGTTGTTTCCTCATTGCCACATTGTTCTGAGGCACATCCTGAAGGGAACAAAGATTTGTGGCAGGCATAGCTGTGTTCTCTGCAAGAAGGCTCACTGATTTGCTTCTGGCACAGGATAACAGCACAGGCTGTGTTAGTGAGTGACGTGGACCAACGCTGAAATCTGTGCAGTCACTTGTTCTTCTGGACTGTTCTCAAAGTCTTCCTGACAAAAGAAACAGCAGAGTGACAAATGGTGATTTTTAAACTTATGTGATTTCTGCAAGTCACAGCTGGAATTTTATAGATCTGGATACAGAACTTTTCCTGACATGTATGCTAGTGGCCTGTAACAAGTGAAAGACCTTTTCAAAAAGATCTCAACTATTTTTAATAACACAAGATCTTCAGAAGATTAAACACAGAAAATATGAGTAGCCTCCTTATACACCTAAAAAAACCCTAAACTTGAAGAATTTTGTCAATTTCCTACAAATCATTCGAGATTATTCAAGGTTAGTTTTCCAGTCGTGTAATCTAGCCTCTAATGCACACAGACAGCAGGGAATTGTAATTCACATTGTCCTGTTCTGAACTCAGAAAAAATAGATTTGAGTGAGTGCAAAAAGACGTTATTCCTTTTTTTTTTTTTTCTTTTTTTCTCCTCTCTTCACTGCTACATTTTGCTTCATGCTTGAAAACAGCTGTTATTGTTGATAGAAGTGAGAAGCTTGGTCCAGAGTAATATGGTGGGACCATGGTAATGTGATGTTCAAGAAGTGAAAATTAACAGTTAAATCAAACCAAAAATAGGAAGGAATGAGGAATTGTAGTCAACATTGCCAACAGCAAATTGTATGAATTTATTCCTAGAAAGTGAAAATAGAAGGTAACATTTGAAAAACTGTAAACTAAGAGGAAAAAAAAAGATGTTTGCAAATTAAGTAGTATTGAAACATCCATTTAATGCTGAAAAAGCTAAGGAAAGCTATTCCTTAGTACTGCAAATATCTTCTACAGTTTTTGGGGTTTTTTAATAGTATCTAAGAAAAGAAAAAAAAAAATAGGCTCAGAGGGAAGAAGGTAGTATGTAAGATGCTGCTAGTCATTTAAACCCTTTTAGATTTGTTAATTTTTGAAAGTCTGCTGATCATTAAATGTGGGTTTTTTTCCATATTTGTTGAACATCTGAGTTACTGTTAGTTTATATCCAGGAAAAACATGGACTGTAACCTTCAGTTTTGTTAAACTGAGGACCTATTAACCTCTTAGATTAAACTTGAAAAGACCATTATGTTTTTGATTGAGTTTGTGTTCTTCTAGCAAAACATGTTGTCATAGTCTGTTAATCTCATTAGGTATACTGTGCATTTTTCATTCGTATGGCTGCCAGATTCAGATAAGTCATCTTTTTTCATGCAAACTCAAAAAAATCTTGGACAAGTTGGCTATCTTAATAGGTAGGGTAGCACTGTACAAACTTATAAAAAAACTTTTAGGCTACCTGTGAAAGGAGAGATATCAAGACTGATACTTACACCAGCTTTCTTCTTAACAGCCTTTTTTTTTTTTTTTCCTATTTAACTGAAATGCTTCTATGTTGTACAGTGTTCTTCAGAATCTCTATATGGAAAGCTCTGGACTGGACAACAGTGCCAGCATTCTTCTGTTTCAGACAGTCTTTTAAATTAACCATGCTTTATTACTCTTACAGGCTATGGAGTTGCTTGTGGAAAAAGCAATCAGCAGTGCTACTGGGCCGCAGAGCCCTGGGGATGCACTTAGAAGAGTTTTTGAGTGTATATCTTCAGGAATCATCCTTAAAGGCAAGTTGAATTTGATCATTGTATCTATACTTGTGCTGAAGTAACATGAAAATCTCCAATCTTAATCAAGGTAAAGATATGCTACTAATTAGCATAACCATTCTAGGTGGTCCTGGCCTTCTGGACCCTTGTGAAAAGGATCCTTTTGATACACTTGCTGTAATGACAGATCAGCAACGAGAGGATATTACTTCAAGTGCACAGGTAAGGTGAAGTATGTTTAAAGCAAATAAATTTGGATGACATGATAGCTGTCACAGTCCGCTCTCTTCTTTCCAGAAATAAAGTCAACACAGTCAAATGTGCATGTAGAATTTGCTATATGAATTTCACATTTGCAGATTCAGTATAATATGTTTTAGCTGCTGGACTTGCACTGACACAGTAAATGTGACATGCACATATTATGTTAACTTTGTTGTAGAAAGGAAGAACGTAGATAGCAGGAGGTGAGAGGGATATTAACTTACACCATTTAATCATTGTTTGACGAATTATTCAAAATTGATGTTTGTTTCTAACTGAAATATCTTCTTTCTGCCCTTTTTGTAGTTTGCACTGAGACTCCTTGCATTCCGTCAAATTCACAAAGTTTTAGGAATGGATCCATTGCCACAGATGAATCAACGCTTCAACATCCATAACAATCGTAAAAGGAGAAGGGACAGTGATGGAGTTGATGGATTTGAAGCAGAAGGAAAAAAAGACAAAAAAGATTATGATAACTTTTAAAAAAGTTTATCTTTTATGCTGAGATTGAAGGTGATAAAATATCCATTTGTTGCCTTGTTTTTACTCCATGCATAATAATGTCTGTTTCAAACACCCAAAACCAACTCAGAAATTAGATTTGGAAGAGAACGATCTTGCTCTTCTGTGAGATTCTGAACAATGTAATGGATGTGCTGTATCAGACATATTATGGATGGAAAGACTACAAATGGAAACTGTCATAGGAAAAAAATTGTTCTGAGTTTTTTTCCCTTATAGCATTTTCTTTAAAAGTATTGCTAACTTCAGTAACTCTTGTTATTTTTTTGTCCTTTTTTTTAATGAACAAGTGCGTTGTCTTATCTTCACTGTATTTAATGCAGTATTTGTGCTTTTGTTGCGATGTGTATTTTGACATTTTATTTAGAAGGTTTTTTGTTTGCTCTTGACACTAGTTGTGTAAGTTACCTTGTGTTCCATAGTATAAACTGTTCCCCCCCCAGTTAATATTTTACAAACCTTTTTTTTTTTTGTAAAGTGAGACTGCAGGATTATGTTTTTTCTAAACACGAAGGGGTTACAACACAATTAGCCTGCTGTTTGAGTGCTCAGTTAAATGTTTTTGCCAATCTTGTGGCATTTGTCTTAGTGTGAGATAATGTAATTAAGACAAATTTGTGTTAATCTAAGCAAATTTGCTGTTAGTTGTGCATTAGCAGTATAAAAGCTAATATATACAGTATGATCTTGCAACAGTTAAAGCAGCCGCATAACTGATTAAAGTTTTGCATGATGTTTGTTTTTAATAGAAGGGCTTTAAAAACTATTATTTTAGGTTAAATGCGTAGTTCTTTGTATGATTGACTTTGTGACATAGCAAGGCCAAAAAATAACTTTCTGACTTTCTTTTCTGAACATATAAGTAGAAGCAGGCATTTCCCGTTTGGACAAAGTTAATCATTCTTTTCCATCAACTTTTGGCAACATGATATTAATGCCTCTCAGTCCTTAAAAAATAAATGTTTGTCATATCGGTGCCTGTGAGGTTATTCCTTATAGATATAAAACTTCTGTGATTTTTTTTCAATAATACAAATTTTAGAAGTGAAGTATTAATAAGTGGAGGGAGGTTATCAAACAAAAAACCCAGAAAACTGCTTGGTGTGGCCATAGCGTACGCTTATGTCTCTTTTGAAAAGCTAAAATGTAGCAGTGGTGTAAGTTACATCATACCATTGACGTGCGGTCTGATACGCAGGCGTGATTTGTTGTCACAGCACTACAGTGGAAACACGCAAATAAAAACCAAGATTTATTAAATGACTAAAATTCGTTACACACTGGAAACTGAAGTATCACTTACTCTGTTCAATGTTTATTACACTTAATTTGCAAACTATAAAACACAGATTAACACAGACTAACATTCCGGTAACTACTTTATCAGTGGCTGATGAGAGTATCAGATGTCACAAAGATAATTAATCATTTCTGATACTATTCATTAAGAAGGCCTCCTGCTGCAGTTTGTGGTTGAATTTATCTTTGACCTTTTTAATTAAATAAATCTTAGAATAGGACAGTACTTCTCCTTTGCAACACTCACTGCTGACAGGATGAATCTGGGGAATACAAATAAGATATCAGAAAGTGGAGGGAATCTTAGAGAAAAATGTAACGCAGTATTGTTAAGCATCAGAGTGTAATTTTAAGAGGACTGTGTGTGAGTGATTAGTAAGTAAGGAAAGCTTTCTCATGGTAGGAAACATTTCTTAAATAATTTCAGTATAACAAAAAAACAGTAATTAGCATGTGCTTTAAAATTACTTTAGAAAAAGATTAGCCTTGTTTCTGTAGTCCAACTTTGAGATGTAGCTTCCAAGCATGTGCTTGTTCTTGGTCCTTTTTTTGTTTTTTGAAGGGGATGTCTTGCTGCTACAGCATCTAGGTAGCCATTACTATTTATTTTGAAAGCTACAGGTGCTGTTCATGTGGCAAGTTCAACTAAATACCAAAGTTTAGTTCGCATAAAGCTAAAAACTTGTCTCCTCAGACATGTGACTCTAAACTTCAGGATTAATAAGGTCAAGATGTATTTCGGATTTCCTGTGTTTTTGTTCTGCTGGCTTTCCTTTTTTAACTAGTTTCTGAGTCTTTTGAAATATTGTATACTTAAAATGATTCCACATTAAATATGAAGCTGTGACTGTGATTTTTACTTGTGTGGTGAAGAGTCAATTACACTTTGTTGCTTTTTTCCTGCCCATTTTTATAGGCTTGTTTTAACTAGTTAACTCCTGTATCTGGCAAAGCTAAGAAGGATGGAAAAGCTAGATTTAAAAAGTACAGAGCTACTTTTGACTTTAAATATTAAACAGTGTGCTTGGGAAGACAAAGCTAAGACCATTTGACCATTTTAAAAACAAGTAATTACTGTAAAGCGCTTTGATAGTCCTAGCGGTTTACAAATAAGAAGAATTTGCCTTTTTTATTCATCAGTGCTATGTGAAATCTCAAAATGCTCTACATCATGATCATAATACGCAAAAAAGTGCTTACCTTTGAGGAACAATTTGTGAGAATGGAAGCTCCTGTTTTGAAGCTTCTTATTCAGACTTTGACTTGTCTGCCTAGTTTTCGAGTGCGTCCTGTCCACGTACAGGCACATCCATGGTAGGATCCTACCGAGCAGCATGGTTTCAAATGGTGTGTTTATAGAGGCATTGCCAGAGATGAAATCTGTTGGATGCTGTCCGTCAGCTTTTTGACGTATTGTGGAATTCTGTATGTACTGCTAATCTTACAGAACTGTTAACATGGTGTGTTGATTTGCTTCTATTTTGAGACTTTCTTCACTACTCAGAAGTGGTTTAGTACTTATTGTACCTGGCAACACTAAGAGTTTGAATCACCTTTAGATATTCCTACTATGATTTTAAGCATATTTGATGTTCTCATAGTTTGTTGAATATCAGCTGATGATTGATCTATTAAGTATTCACACAATGCCAAATTCATTTCCTTAATAAACGATGAGGACTTCTCTGGACTGCCCCAATGCATTTTACTAGCATACCAACAATAAGGGGGTAGGGGAAATTCAGATGATCAATTTTTTTTCCCATTTGCAGTAGACTAACAGAATCACAGAATCACAAGGTTGGAAACGACCTGCAAGATCATCCAGTCCAACCACCCTCCCATTCCTATCAGTGCCACAAGCTACTAAACCATCTCTCGTAGCTCCTCATCCAGGCGCCTCTTGAACACTGCCAGGGACGGCGACTCCACCACCTCCCTTGGCAGCCATTGCAGTGCCTGACCACCCTTTGAGAGAAAAAGTTTCTCCTAATGTACAACCTAAACCTCCTCTGGTATAACTTCTGGCCATTTCCTCAGGTCCTACTATTTGCCTGGGAGAAGAGGCCAGATCCCTCTTCACCACAGCCTCCCTTCAGGAAGTTGTAGAGTGCAATGAGGTCTCCCCTGAGCCTCCTCTTGTCCAGACTGAACAATCCCAGCTCCCTCAGCCGCTCCTCATCAGCCCTGTGCTCCAGACCCCTCACCAGTTTTGTTGCCCTTCTCTGGACACGCTCCAGGGCCTCAATGTCTTTCTTGTAGTGAGGGGCCCAAAACTGAACACAGCACTCGAGGTGCGGCCTCACCAGTGCTGAGTACAGGGGGATGATCACCTCCCTGCTCCTGCTGGCCACACTATTTCTAATGCAGGCCAGGATGCCGTTGGCCTTCTTGGCCACTTGGGCACACTGTGGGCTCATGTTCAGCTGAGCATCAACCAACACCCCCAGGTCCCTTCCCTCTTCACAATCATCCAACCACTCATCCCCAAGCCTGTAACGCTGCCTGGGGTTGTTGTGGCCGAAGTGCAGAAAACAGGGACAATGAATGATTTATTTCAGGATAATTTAAAGCCTGACAGCCTAGCTTAAATACTTTCAAATATATTTCTTCATCAATCCACTTTCGTGTTGATATTTTAAATCCAGAGATACATGAAAGGTATCAAGAAACATCTATTAATTTTTGAAGTTTCCAACATTGGCAGTATGAGTTTTCAGAACGGAATGGCTGACCAACGGAAAGTACTTCATTTGTTCTACACTAAAAGATTATCATAAAAAGGAGATGAAAAGTCTCATTTCTACATGAGTGACAAGCCTTGCTCCTTATATAAACCTTGTTTTCTTTCCTGTTCTGCATCCTGCATCATGTTCACAGCAAGTGTATGCATGTATGAGCAGAAGAGTAGGACATTCTCTCCAGAATATGTGAGATACCTTTATCACAGACTTATCTTCAGGAATATATTTAGATTTGTCAGTAACTTGCTGGTTATACAAGTGAACAGTTTGCTATTAAAACAGTCAGCTGACCTGTATTGCTACCAGTGCAAGTAACAACAATATAGGTGTGATTAAGGTGCCTGAACGCATGGATTTAATGCCATTTTATTTGCATCTAGAGAATGTGGAGCTCCAAGAGGGGACATATTCCACAGAGCTGTGGGACCGTGTCTACCAGCCCTGTAAGGATACCGCAGTGTGCCTGGTGACATCTGACGTGGCGTTGCTTAGGAACTACCATGTATTTATAGGCAGGAGAGAAAGCTGTTGGTATTTCATCTCTTCAGAATTTGTGCTGGTGGGGTCTAGAATATTGCTAGTATAGTCACATGCAACTATCGCTACAAGGTGGGGTAACCAATAAGAAAGCCCTGCAGTGTTAAAAATCTATGCATACCACAGCAGGAGGGGAAGTTCAGATACCTATGATAATTAAGTGGCATCCCAGTTTCTCCTAGTAAATTTGATAGTTTACTTAGTGTCTGTTTTGCAATTTACACCTACACAAGCTGTTGAGAGTTAGTACAGTGCCTCACAGGCAGCGGAGGGCAGCGCTGAGCTCTGCTCTGTGTGACAGCATTCAAGGAGCATTTGGACACTGCCCTCAGACATAGGGTTTGGATTTTGGGTGGTCCTGTGGAGCCAAGGGTTGGATTTGATGGTCTTTGTTGATCCCTTCCAGCTTGGGATATTCTCTGGTTCTGTGAATAATTGGCATAACATTTTTCTCTTCCAAACAGTAACTTTTACTGTACAGTGACTAACTTAGTTAGATTACATCCTTACTGCTGTGTAAGAAATCTGCTCTGCCTGCACGAGGGACTAATCATTCCTGGTAGCTTACTAAATACATTTATTAATGCTACAAATATTTAACCCATTCAAATGTACACACGAATTTCTCCATTTTTCACATTGATCAGTGAACTTTTTCTAGCTTTATATATCACACCTGGCCATTTTTTTCCATGCCCAATCGCATTGTTTCTGATAATGTGTTCTGTTTCAAGTATATTATGGTTTTGATGCCTTTTTTCAGAGCTGAGGACATAAACAAGTTAGCAGAAAAACATTTTAGCAGGATAACCAGTCACCTCGGTAGTTGCATTTTCCCTATGAAAAGAAGTAGTCTGATCAAATTTTATGATTTTGAGAAAAGAGAAGAAAGGGTAGATGAACTGAGAAAAACAGTATCAGAAAGAATAGAATTGGTTGAATGGGTGCAACTGCAGAGATAAAGTGAGGAAGACTCTTTGATAGAGATCTGCAAATAAAAGCTAAATGAAAAACAGGAAAAAAGATATTTCACATAGTATAACAGCCAAAAAGGAAAAACAAATAGTGGAGGAGCAATAAGAGAAGAGCTCTGTTTCATGCAGAGAGAAGAGCCAGTGTAGTGTGTGATTTGCCATCCATGGAGCAATTGCAGTGCTCCACCATAACAGAAGAAAACAGAAGTGCCAGCTGATACAGGATGTCAAGTTTGAAATCGGTGCTAATAAGGAAATGTTAGGAGATATTGTGCTGGAGGGGATGGGGAAGACAGAGAGAAGGAACTGACGTTTACTGTGTCTGTCTTACTTGCCAAGTAAAGCTGTGTATCTGGCATTTGTGCCTCGCTGTTACATTTGAATGAATAGTGAGTGACTCCACGTGCAAAATCAAAATCTTGCACAGACAAAAAGAAAAATTTGTGGTTTTAGGCAGGAAATCACCCAGATTAGCTGGGGTGGTACTTGAAAGGTGTCTGTATGCCTGAGCAGCAGAGAGCGCTCTGTCATCATCAGCTGCTGCTGTTTGGAAAGGCTGAGGTAATTCTCACATCACTGTGATGAGTACAGTGCAAAAACTGTGGTGTTCCAGCTGTTCCTGATTATTTCCAAAGGCACACTCAACAATAAATAAATGAAATAAAACACAAATATGATGCAGCAGAGTTGCCATTGCAGCAAAACCCAGTATAAAATCACTGTTGGTGCATAACTCGAGAGCAGTGGTTGGAAGCCCAAGCATCATAATCACAGAATCACAGAATCACAGAATCACAGAATGGGCTGGGTTGAAAAGGACCACAATGATCATCGAGTTTCACCCCCCCTGCTATGTGCAGGGTCACCAACCACCAGACCAGGCTGCCCAGAGCCACATGCAGCCTGGCCTTGAATGTCTCCAGGGATGGGGCATCCACAGCCTCCTTGGGAAACCTGAAAAGCTTCCTCCTAATATCTCACCTCAACCTCCCCTGTCTTAGTTTAAGAGCATTTTGTCTTGTCCTATCACTATCAACCCATGTAAACAGTCATTCCTCCTCTGATTTATACACTCCCTTCAAGTACCGGAATGGACTCTTGCAAGCAGAGAGTACTTATTCTTACAAGTAAATCAGAAGTAAATATCTTCTGGAGTGAAACATGAAATGTTCTGGCAAGCAAGTACAGGGGAAGATAGAAGAGAGATTCAGTACATTCAGAGGCAGTGTGGGCTGCAGAGAAGAAATGAGCTGAAGAAGTTTTCTCAGGTAAAGATTTGTGCTGAGGAATGCAGCCTAAGAAAGAAGTTATAAATGAAGACTTAAGAAAATGTGTGTCACAAGAGTCTGTCATTGGGAACAGGAGGAGAGACATTTCAGATGTGATTCCTGTATGAAGAAACAGGCTTTTTTGGCATTCCATTTCTTAAGAAATGCCTTGCAGCTGTTCTGTCTGCCTCTCATGCTGTCAGGAGTGATTTCAGGATAATGGATTCAGGATAAGCGTTCCTCACATGGCAGTGGTAATTCATGAACAGAGATTCTGGATGCTTTCACTAAAGTCCCCAGCATGTTCTCCAGTGTATACAAAGGCACGCCAGCTTACAAGATGCATGACCAATTCAGAGCTTGCATTACAGGACACGCCAGGGCAAAATCGTTTCCCAAGAAGCAACAAAGCAAAGTGAAAGAAAAGCAGCATGAGTGCCAGGGGCTCTACTGTTTTTCACATTCTCCTTGAGGAACAGTCCCTCCACAGATGTCATGCACACATCAGGATGGAATAGAAGAATAACTAATTTCCCTGGAAAAAATATTCTGGAGTTCTGGAAGCACAGGTGAGTGCTAGAGGACAGACAGACTGATTTTCTAACACCCATCTGACATTCAGGTGAACTAAACCCAGTGTACACATCACCATTAATGTGTTTAAAGCCTAGAAAGTGTGGTCAAAAGAAAGTTTTTCCACATGCTTAGAAAACCACAGCAATTCTAGTGAATATTGTTTTAGCAAATGGCAGACAATTGCTAATGTGGAATATATGATTTCAGCGGGTTTCTTTTTCAAGATCTGCTACTTTTACAAGGTTTGCTCCTTCAAATATTCATTTGCTATATTAAAATGAAAGTTTGCCTTGCTCAGGCTAAAGTCTTTTGATTCAGGGATAAAAAGTGGAAGCTAAAGCCAGCCTCTAGAGTCCCATTTGTGTTTTACCACTAGCCTCCTCTGAAGACCACATCATTCTTAATGGGCCTGTTTGCCATTTCAGAATGCCTGTTTCTTAAACTATCCAAGCCAGGATTTTCAGTTACAGCAACTGAAGGGGAACTGAGGATGACAAAAGAAGTACTGAGCTGGATGGCTTCTGTCAGTACCTAAGCTACATGATTACTGTGAGTCACACGTGTATTTTTCATTAGCAGAGAATACAAGGGCTTAGTATGCAAATTGAAACAAACATTTTACTTAAGTTACATGCTAGATACAATAGTCACTTCTAAAAGAGAAAACAGATGACATGGGATATTGCTAACAAAAGCTTAGTCTGATCATGCTTTACAAAGAGAAGAGGCTCTGCCGAGAACTGACACGGGTTGCCCCACTGGTACGCTGTGTGCCCTGCCCAATCTGACTCAGATGCTGGGTGGTTCTCTCTGGCTTACTCCAGAGAAGGACCACTTATCCAGCAGGAGGAGTCCAACAAGAAACACCTATTACCTAGTGGACTGCATTCTCAGCTGATGATGGATAGCCAGAAATCTTCCCCAGGGACTTCTGATCCACATTGCAGAAGGAATCTGGGCTGCCTGGTAATTCCAGCAGGAACTCCTTGGAAGCTTTCTCCACCATCTAGCTCAGGGACAGGCATCTAAACTGGAAGCTGAGTGTGTCCTTACCTAAGTTTCTTTCCAAGGCAGAAGAGTCGGCTCAAACAATATGTACATTTATCTTTCTTAGTCTTCTGAGAGCTCATGATGCTCAGCATTTGACTGCAGGTTCAGAAGAACTGAGGCTGGGAGGCAAGCCTTACGTCACTCTGCCTCACACTCAGCTCTGGCACCGGCCTAAGAGCTGATGCGGACAGGCTTTGGCTCCACCTTCAGGTATGAGTGATGAGAATTCCTCAGCTGAGGTAATTTGGATTCAGAGCCTTTGGGGAGTCAAATAAAGAGGTTTACCACACAACAAAGTACACTGTGCACCCATGCATAAATAACTGTCTGCTTGAAAAAGAGCTGAAAAAAGGTGGGGTACATCCCTAGCTTCTGTGTTCTTTTTTATTTCTGGTGCATGTGTTTCCTCAGGTGATGAGAGATACTATTTATTCCCTCTTCTTCTACATAAAGCTAAGAAAGGAAGAATGGTGGTTTTGTTATTAGCAGTGACATGCTTTCTTCCCTCAATTTTCACTGCTTTCATTGCAATACAATGTTTTCCATTCTTACCTTTAAAATATGTAATCCCCAAGAACATCTCAATCACTGAAGTAAACCCATCTCCAGTGTGTGCTCTTAGCAATCAATGCCTCCATCCTGCTCTTCTTTGTGTTGTCACTAGTAAAGTCTTGCAGTCATGTTTTGGCAGGCCATTGGTGCAATGCCCTCAGAGCATCTCTCAACTGCTCTTCCATTATCTGGGTTATTGCTTGACCAGGGCTTAAAAACCTCAATTTCCTCATTAGCTCTGGAAAGCCTTTGTAAAACAAAAACAGTACGAAAGTATAGACACAAAATTGCCATTGCTTACATCACTGGGGCTGAAGGAACGCGGATTGCTGCCTGAGCCATCATGACAGCACTAAAAGCACTGTCTTATTCATCTGCTTCTAGTTTTTTATAGAATTGGCTCAGTGTAGACAAAGCTAAGACTTTTAATAAGAAATTGTTTTAACCTGTTTACAGCAGAGATATAGCTGGTTGTTTATGGGCAGACTGATTTGCTGACCCTTACCTATAAGTCATCAGTACATTTCTTATTTCCAATTTTTAGTTCTGATTGTTTCCAGTAATCTGACATCAAGTTTAGTCTCGAGCCTTCCACATTTCTTGCACACTCATTTCAGTAATGTGGTCTTATGCTGTTTAATATAGCAATCCCTGAGTTATTTATTTGAGCAATACAAAACGGAAGTGTCAGGTCCAGCAAGCCTGACTGATCTCTGGGTTCACAATGTAAATCCATCGCTCCTGGGACCTACCTCCAATGCATGCATGCCCATCTGTTATGCTCTGGGAGTATCAACCTAATTGTTCTGTGGAAATGTCTAGATTTCTGCACATATGGACTGTTCTTCTGGTAATGCTCAAACAAGAGTAAAACAAGAAAAATCTTCCAATTGTCTCAGAGCAGCTTTTCAGCAGAAAAGCTGCAATGTAGCAGAAAGACACAGTTGGTGATCTTTGCCAACTGCACTCCAGCCTTATGTGGGGAATGGCATGGGATCCATAGTATCAAGGGAACACTGATGAGGAAGAATGACTGCCTCAAAGTAAACAGAAGAGAACATTTCTTGTACTCTTGTTTCCCTCCCTCAGCTGCTCCACCAAGCCCCGGGGCACAGCTGAGAATTTGGCCAAAGGAATTACTCAAATTCATGGCATGTAAGTTTTTTAAACAAAGCAACCTCCATTCATAGAAAGAGCAGAGCTGGTCTGTGCATTCCCCTCCTGCAGACAGCTTTAGGGATAAATACCATGATTATATTTTTAGAAGGAAAACAAAACATCAGGAGCAGTTTTTTAAAAAAGACTATGATAAAGCAAGGGCTGTGAAATGCTGAATGTTCTTCACCACCACAAACGTGCTAGAATATGACTTTTTATAGAGTTTTCCTCTCCACCATTTGCATAACTGTCACTGACACGCATCTAAAAGTGAAATGACAGGATCTGATATGCTCAAATGGACAGAGAGTTTTTGGAAGCACAGAGCCAGACTTGCTGGAACGACACGGGAAGAGAGGCAGCATTAATACACCACCCAGGAGCTGCTTTTGATTTCCGGGAATGTTCCTCACAGATACTCCAGACTGAAAGAGAGAAAAGGGAAAGACAGCACAAGAGCTTTTTGGGGAAGTGAAAGACAGCAGAGCCTCGGTACCCTGCAGTTTGTTGAGGCACAGCGACTTCGGGTTGCAGCTGTTCTTTTCAGATGCAAATGTGCTTTCCCGAGGTAAGTTACTTTGCATATGTAATAGCTTTGTTTCTTCCATTCTAAAAATATGACGACACTGACCAATGTTTCGAGGCTCCAAATTCAGTCCTCTCTTTCTTGGAGAAAGGCTTCACATCTCTGCAGTGGGCTGAACCCCGCGCACCCTGCTTCCCCACCTGCCCTGTGCTCCACAGTGGCCCTGATTGCTGCTGGGAGCGGAGCATGGGGCTGTGGAGGTGTTTTGTTTTTTGCTGTTACTGCAGATCAGTGGTTACATTTGGCTTCTTGGATGTAGGGCTCTTTCGATGAGAAGTTAAAGAATGAGTTCCCGTGTTACCTCTGCACTCTCCACTGGAGTTAAGATTCTCTGGCACAATATAAAAACATACCTTTCCTTTCCATACGCACAATGCCATCAAACAGCTGATTTTTTACTTGGTCAGCTGTTAACATCAGAGTAAACTTGGGGGTAATACTCCTAGTGGTCCTCCTTTGGACGGATGCTCTTTGACATCTCTATCAATGACACAGACGGTGGGACTGAGTGAACCTTCAACAAGTTTGCAGATGACACCAAGCTGAGGGGTGCACACAACAGAAGGAAGAAATGCCATCCAGGGGGATCTGGACAGGCTTGAAAAGTGAGCCCGTAAGGACCGAATGACGTTGAACAAGGCCAAATGCAAGGTGTTTCTCTTGGTTCAGGGCAATCCTAGCTGCATGCACATATTAGGAGAAAATATCCTTGAGAGCAGCCCCGCAGAGAAGGACTTAGGGGTCCTGGCAGACAAAAAGCTGCACGTGAGGCAGCAGTGAGCTTGCAGCCCAGAAGGCCAACGGTATCCTGGACTGCATTAACAGAGGGGTGGCAGCAGGGACAGGGAGGGGGCTGTCCCCCTCTGTTCTGCCCTCCCAAGATCTCATCTGCAGTATCATGTCCAGGCCAGGGGCCCCCAGGAAGGACATTTGTGCTGTTGAGGTGGGTTCAGAGGAGGGTTGTGAAGACAGACAGAGGATGGAGTGTCTCTCCCACAAAGACAAGTTGAAGGAGCTGGGCTTGTTCAGCCCAGAGAAGAGAAAGCTCCAGGGACACATCAGCCTTCCAGTACTTGAAGGAACTCATGAGCAGGAGGAGTAAGGACTTTTTACGCAGTCTGATAGCGATAGGACAAGGGGAAATGGTTTTAAACCAAAAGAGGAGAGAGTTAGGTCAGACGTTATGGGGAAATTCTTCCCTCAGAGGGTGGTGAGGCGCTGGCACTGCTGCCCAGAGCTGTGATGCTCCGTCCCTGGAGGTGCTCAAGGCCGGCTTGGAACGGGGCCCTGGGCAGCCTGAACTGGTGGGGGCAACCAGCCGACGGCAGGATTTGGAACTGTAAAAACTTCAAAACCTCTCTTAGCTCATCCATTCCATCAGTGTTTTACAAGCGTGGCCGCTATCGCCACCCTGCCCACCCGCTCAGCAGCCACCACTCGGGGTTAATGAACGGCGCTAATTGCGCCCAGCAGCGAGGCACTGACACGGTGCTCCCTCGGCACTCCCGCCCCACGGCCGCCAGCCAATAGAAGGAGGGCGCTCTCATGACGGACAGCCACTCTGCCCAGTGAGCGGGGCGGGGCGGGGCAGAGTGATGCGGCGGTCGTGTTCCGTGCGCCGGATGCCGCGGCCGGGGCCTCGCCGAGGAGGAGTGCCGTGAAGCGGCGGCGGTGCTGCTGGTCGCTGGGGCGGACGGGAGGCGGCCGGAGCCATGTTGGGCAGCGGAGCCAAGGCGGCCAAGCCGTCCTTCGTGTCCTACATCAGCCCGGAGGTGCGGGGCGCGGCCGGGCGGGAGGGCTGGCGGGGCGGCGGGGCTCCGCGGCGGGTTGTCCCGCTCCCCGCTCCCGTTCTCCCGCTGGGTTTCCGTGCGGTGCGGAGGGCGGACGCTCGGCTGTTCCTTCGCTTGTCGGCGGGGCGCGGTGCTGGCGGCCAGGCTGGAGCGGCCGTTGGGCACGTGGCGTTGGTTCACTGCCCTTCAGCTCGTTCGTGCTGCCGACCTGCGTTCCGGGAAGGTTGATCTTGGAAACGAGTCCTTTGTGCTTGTTGTCTTCCTCGATTCCCTGTAGTCTGCGTCAAAATAACGCTTTATCTCCCGTTCTCATGATAGCTTCTGCGGGAAAATGTTTTCTTATCTTGTTAATTAGTACTGAGCAGATTGCTGAAAGGACCTTGGAGAACCCTCTGTTTTGCTTGTCCCTGAGTCTGAGATACCAGCGCAGAGTTACCGTGGCCTCTTTAAGTCAACTGTGCTGTACGAAGCCTATTTCCTTATTTGTGGCAGCAGCTCTGTTTTTGTAGGTTTTTCAGCCTTGGTGACGTGCAGTTTTGGCACTTCAAAGCTTCCTTATACTCCCCAGTGAAAGGATACGAGCAGCAGGTACCAAGACTTCTTGGGTCTGCAAATACGTCCATGTGTGAGTCAGACTTTCACCTTAGGAAAGTGGTCCCATTCTACAAATAAAGCTCCTGGAATCGAGGTAGGAGCTTCGCTTGTTAGGCTTGCTAAAAGGTAGTTCACCCTTTAAGTGAGCGTGCTGCGTGATTGTATTTCTCCGGGGAAAAAAAAGGCTGTTGGGAAAAGGTGTAAGCTGCATACATGCAGTGCGCCAAGCCACCAAACCATGGAGCGTAATTAACCTGGTTAGGACTACTGCTGTGGAACACTGCAGCTCCTGGTGGCTGCAGGAAGGATGATGAGAGCACTTAATACTGAAAAGATGAAGTTCTTAATTAATGTACCAGAGCTTGGTCATTTGTTTTTTATTTGTTCATGCTGCTTTCCTCATGTACTTAAATTTCATGGGCCCTTGCAGCTGAAGCTTTGAAATATGTAGAGGCTGACTGCTGCCACAAAGCTGCTGTCCTTCTGTGGTTTCAAGAGCTTAATGAAACAGAGGTCAGATGCTGGCAGCAGGTAAAGCAAGTCTAACTCTTCACTCTGTGAAGTGTTGCTGTCTTTCTGACAACCTATAATTGCCCCATGGCGTGATTGCACAGGAAGCTGGAAGACTTGAATGTTTTTTAGTAGTATTAAAAATACAACTCTAGATATCTAATGAAACCCATGAAACCTGTGGAATTGTCTGGAGATCTAGAAAACCATGTTAGGTAGACTAAAAAAAAGCAGAAGTGAGTATCTGTCAAGGAACTGTATTCTATGTGCATGTGGAAATGACAACCTTCAGGACACATTTTCTGTACATGTTAACTTCCATGTAGCTGAGTATTGAAATAGGCTGTGCTGGTAAAACAGTGGAAATGTTCCAGGCCCTTTTCTGTGGGACGTAATTTGGTGAACTGGAAACTCTCATTTCATCAAGATTATGCAATTTCCATACTAGGATAGGCTGTAGGCTGTTGGTTTCATTAGCAGTTAGTTGCCTGGAAAAGCACATAGATGAAAGTCATGTTTAGTGTCCTCCTCTGGTAGACTCTTCCACAAAGTGGGAAACAGCTGCACAGGGGCTTTGTGAGCTTAAGACTACATCTAGATGGCATTTGATCTGATGATGGAGATCAAGCTTGCTTTAAGCTGCTTTTGTTTTTTTTTGTTGAAGAAGTGAAAATTCTACCCATGGTAGTAGTACTACATGGCACGGTACAAGTAAGGTGTGAACAGAAGATGCTATTTGTTAAGGAATGGAAGTGGCTTCCGTTGTGTTTCACAGAATGTCTGGAAAAGTGGAGTTTCTGACATCTGGCTAAATATAACCTAGTTATGCTCTGCTGTATGGAGCCACAGATCAATCAGTGGTCTGTTAAGAGTGAGCCCATAGGATGTTGATATTAATGACACACTTCCCCTCAGGACAGACTTGGCTACCCTGCAGGAAATGGAGTGAACACCAGGGTTTAAAAGTCAGTGTTTTGACATGCCTGGTCATAGGCTAGGAATACTTTTCTGTGGGGACACAGAAAACAGAAGCGATGAATTACTTCACACTTCCTAGCTTTAAAACTTAGAAACTGTAAACTTATACAAGATTAACATGCTGAATCACGTCTTCCATAAAACCTCAGTTTGAATAAAAGTTGTGCTGTCAGCCTTGATTAGAAGCTTGCTCTTTATTTTGTGTATATGCTTTGAAGTTAAAATTCTCATGTTAATTCTTGTAAGAGATTAGTTCTTGTATTAACTCGCGGTATGTTCTTTCTCTAACATATGTAAGTATCAACTGAAAACTCAGTGATTCTGTTCCATGCAGTTTCAGAGCAGCAGTAGTGGTGCCTGGTTGTTGCTTTGCCCCATCAGAGCTCTGAGTGAGTGTGGAGTCAAAACAAGATCAGAAAGGGGGGGTGACTGCTGGTTACTCAGTAGATGCAGAGTGTGCCCTGCGGAATGCGCGTGGGACTTAAGCAGCCCGTAACTACTACAAACACTTGTTCCTGGTAGATCATGATATCTCACTGTGTGTTCTGTACTGATGGCTGTCCTGATTAGAGTGATGGGAGCGATGGGTGGTGTACGGATTAAAAGTCTCCTAAGTAGGCAGCTGGGCTGCAAGCTGATGTGGGGGAAACCGGGCACTGAAGTCAGAGGAGATGAACAGAACAATGTGAGGAAGGAGGAAAGGATAAAAGATGAAACAAATGTGGAAAACATGTGCAGTGATCTAATGGGTACTTGGATAATGGAGCTGTGAAAGGAAGGAAAACAGGCATTTAGAGATTATTTTCAGTACTGTTATTTTGATTAAAATGTGGTATCTCTTCTGTTTTATTTGGAGTACAGGATGGGGTTAGACTTGATCAGAAAATAGTCTTTAACAGGAGGCTGAGTGTAGTGAAGTATAGCTAAATTTAAAAAAAAAAAAAAAGTCCACAGCATGCTTCAGTATGACGTGGAGCTTCCCTGCAGGCTATTTAAGAAAGCCATTTAACAACATTAGGCAACACCTGGCTATTGAAGCAAAAAGTCCATGGGAAGCGTGGTGTCTGCAGGGCGGTCACAGTGCAGTCAGCTGAGGTTGGCTTGGATCAGTGAGAAGGATGATGCTGAACAAATTGCTATATGGTGTGCCATGTCAGACTGCAGTTCTGTGTACTCTGAAGTTACCAATCATAACAGCATCAAACGTTGGTGTGTAGCCTCTCACCGTTTACTCAGATAACCTGGAAAAAGGCATGCAGAGTACGATATACATGTACGTGGAGAACGTTTGTACGATGTTCAGTAGAGTGGAGGTCTTTGTTTCCCCCCTTTCTAAGGCAATCCAAACTTCCTGCGTAGTGTCCTCTACATGTCATTCCTAATAGGACTTTTTGTGTTGTATCTTGAGTAAGACGTGTGAAGATGCTGCTTCAGGCGCTCAGAATGAGGACACTGCAGGTGAAGAAGCACCAGCACAGAGGTGGGGGGAGCTTTCAGTGGTCGTATACATAAAATGCTTGCATGTTTAACTTCTACAAATGATTGAAGAGTGAAGCTTCCTGTGGTCTGAGCGGATTTTATAGTTTGTTGAAAAGGATAGACCTGCTTCTGCTGCTTTCTTTGCTTTTGGTTCTGTGCTCATTTGTCCTGTTCGTGAACTGGTTCAGCTATCATTAGGCAGTAACAATAAAGCCAAGCACATGTAGAGGCTTCCTATCTGGTCTTACAAACTGTGAATTACCTCACTATGTAGTCACACAAACCTGGGTATAAGAGAGCATAAACTGTACGGCTGTGATTGAACAGGTGTTGAGGGGTGTGCATTGTTGTGGCTATAGGCACTGGTCAGTCCTAGGATCTGATTGTCCCAAACTGGAACACTCTAGAAACTTTGAGTTGGTAAAGAAGAAAGAGTAGCTAAACTGAGTTCAGTACAGCTTGTACTGTCCTGTGGTTAGTTAACGACTTTTCCTCAGATCTTTGCCTTGTCTCTTAAAAAGAGCAGCATGAAGTGGAGTTAATAGAATTCAATGTTTAAATGCCCTTCTTTGGGAAACAAGTGCAGCAGAATGGATTCTTCGGCAGTGTTCAGCTGTTCATTGCTTGCATATGAATGAAAACCATCTTCGCAGGATTGCTTTTGTGAGGGAATGCAAGTGTTGACTCTCATAGATCCCTTGTTTGTGGAGTTTCAGCAGTGGTAAGCTGTTACATAGGAATTCTGCTTGTAGTCAGTACATCATTCTGTTTCCTGTTCACTGGCGGTGGAGTTGCATTTTTTAAAAGCTGTGTATGTTTGACTGAAGTCTCTGATTTGCTGTGGCGCTATCTAAGTAAAATTCCTGCTGTTTTCAAAAGTCAACTAATTTATCCTTTAACTGCTCGTGTCATGGGGACAAACTATTTTGAACCTGTTATAAAAAGCTTTGTTACATTTTAACGGATAGATGTTAGCTCAGAGGAATCCTTTGGAGTCTTCTTTCTTTTTCCTGTAATTTTCTGGCAGCACTGAAAAAAATGGTAGATGTAGTGTGAAGGTTAAGTGATTTATGTATACGCACAGTAGTTATTACATTCTTTGTAATCTCTTTGAGGCTAATAGGAGAATGCCAAGTCAATATACTTCTTATTGTTCAATAGCAGTGATTGGTTGGTGCACAGTTTCTAAGTGAACTGTGCTGTGCTTAGGTACGCGTAGTGATATAGGATGCATAACTGTAAAGGCACTGGAAAACACATTGCAGAGCTGCCAGTGGTGAAGACCCAACATTAGAAAACCTCATTTCTTCTCTGAACGTGGCAATGTTTGACTTGCGCTGTATTTGTATAGTAGCTTGTAGCTTCCATTAAAACTGCTTGTGCAAGAGCCTGTCTTGGAAGTCAAAGCCAGCAAACTGTGTTCTGTTTTCTGTGTCAGCTGCCAACTGATCTTTTTTCTTCATAACACCGCTGCTTTTTTAGAACCTTTACCTCTGTCAGCCTGCCTTGAAAGCCTGCTGCTCTCATAGTTTCCTGGTATTTTTAGTTTTACTGTGCAGCTGTAAAACTCTTTTGAGCCTTGAGAGCAAATGTTTATATGCATGGTAAGTGGAGATTATTTTTGTGCTCTCAGAGCCTTTTTTTCCTGTTGCTTATGTCTCCTCGCGATTGCTTGTCTTGATTTGAAAAATCTGACTTTGGATGCTGTCAGAAGCTAAAATTAGTGTGCTTACTGCTGTGGCCCTGGGGGTGGTTTCCAGTTAACTAATAGTTTTCCACAAAAACTTGAGTGCATGCAAAGTGACTCTGACTGCAGGGGGAAGTCTGATCCGTCTGAGCAGGAAGGGTGCAGTGTGTCCTGTTTAATACTCCTTCAGCTGGAGATTTTTAGCCAACTGTCAGCACCTCAAGGCTAGAATAAGAAATATTGAGGGTTGAATAGGTTTGTTTCACGCATTTTGAGTCAAAACTGAAGTCCAAATATCTTCTGACTTGTGTTTCCCCTTGCTCTGGGATTCTGAAGTCTATTTCACTATAATCTTAGTGCTGTTGAGTGACTTGCAAAAATACACATAAGAAAAGTGAAAACAGCTAACAAAGGATGAGGAATTAAAAACTACCAAGGGTGCATTATAAACAAATACTAGTTATGTGGAAGAGTTTCCAGTGAACTCTCGGAGGCAATGTAACACTACGTTTACACTCATCCATTTATTTTTACTGAAGAAAATTATGCTATTAGTAATGCTTATTTTTTTGTCTGTTCCTAATCAAAGCAATTTCATTTTTGAAGTTTTCAACACTGTGAAACTATCTGAAGGCCAGCTGTCTATTAGATAGATCACTAAGTGGAAAAAGTGTACTGCAAACTTTCTCTTTACCTTAAGAGACGAAGTACTCTCCCCAGCTTTAATTTCCCTGTCAGCTACAATGTGAGTGCAGTCGTGTACAGTGTATGTTAAAGATATGATTTCTGCAAAGAAGTAATTCTTCTTCTTCTCTCTAGGAAATACATATAAAGGAACCCATTGAAAAGGAAGTAAATCCTCGTTTACTACCAGGTAACTGTGCTTAGAATTAAATAATAAAAGAATTATATAAGAGTTATTATACGTACACTCATTTGTGTACCATAATTACCCTAGTTACATCCAAGTTGAGGATGGTAAAATACTTCTTTGTGAATTACCTCCATGCAGGTTGAATATTTTAAGTATCTATCTGTGTGGATTATTGAGAATTTATAAAAAGTTGATGTATATTTTGTAGAGAACAGTACCTTCAACTAAGATGCATGTAGAAAATAGTCCAAACTTCCATTTTGTCCTGTTTCTTTAAGGTGGTTTAGGTTTTTTTTTTACCTTCAAACCGAAGGCCTCGTAGATACTAGTGAATCTAGTAGATACTTAACTTCTGTGTGCTCTCTTTCCACTTTTGAGCTACTTTGGCCTTTCCCTATCTCATTCATTCTATAAGTCTTCTAAAATTTACATTTGTTTGAAAATACAATCAGTGTTTTCCATGGTTAGGAAAGTTGAGAATGCTAAGACAGAACACAAGTGAAAGCTTAATGTAGTATTGTTCTGTCACGTTTTCTTTCTAGAAAAGAGTAGTCTAAATGTCTGTACTTATTAAAACCTGCTTTGATTTTAAACTTAAAGTTGTGTACCTGCTAACTTGGAGATTAAAACTTCACTAAACATTTTTGTAACTTGTTTGAGAACTTTAAAATAGTGTGGGATGTGTAAAATAAAGATTTCCAGTAAAGGCTGTGGAAAACTAGCTGTGAGAATGCTGTAATAATTAACTCAGATTTTTTCAGCGTTATTAAAGTTTAGTGGTGTGGAAAACTGGGAGTTTTCAGTTAGCTCATTGACTGTATTAACTGCTCTTTACTGGGGTTTGGGTTTTGTTTTTCAGATATACAAATGTGTAGTGGCTCTTTATTCTTCAGCTACTGGGCCATGGTCAAGATGCTTCTCATTACAAAATATGCTGTGTTCAGCTGAACCACATTTGGTTCATCTTTAGTTGTGTTAGTAACCTGAGAGACTCTCTGGGTACTGATTGCAAGAGCTTCCTATTATTCTTTCTGTAAGTACTTAAATGTCTTCAGGCATACAGTTACAAGAAGCTGCAAAGGAAGTAAATGCTAATTTTAAGATGTACTGAAATAATGGTACATATCAGTTGTTACAAGTTAATGTTTGTTTTATACAGGTGAACAGCTGCTTTGTGAGGCAAGCACAGTATATAAGTACATACAAGAAGATGGATCAAATCGTGGCACTTACGGAAAACTTGTGTGCACAAACTTCAAGATTGCTTTCCTTGATGACGATTCTACTTCAGATGATAATGTAGGAAGACAAGTCTTCTTATTATGACCAAACAGACTCTGAAGAAGTATAGTCTCTTTGAATAAATAAATTTACTTTTCCTTTATATAAGAATGAATATATATTTATATGAAGTTTTAATGGTGCTAGACTTGTGTTAATCAGTCTGCATCTATTTGATCCATACATATCCTGCCTCAAACTCAGACTACTTCAGTGAAAGTATTTGAAGTTTGTATATGGATATTTATAACTAGATGTAGTTTAAGTGTTTATTTTGTGAATCAGTAATTATGTTTAAGCTTAAGTTAAAAGAACAGAATGGTTTGAAAGCTAAATCTACGATTAGTTTAAATCTTACTGCTTGGGAAGTAGCAACTGCAAAAGTGTCAACATCAAACATATTTCTTTCTAATGCTGTGTAACATTGGGCTTGAATTTGGGTTGCATCTGCAGAACCATTTTGCAGTTCCAAAAGACTGGGTAGGCCAAAATACGGTGGAAATCCTCAAAATAACTGCTGTATGGCTCAGTAAAGCTCTGCGTTATTCCACTCAGGGACAAATGTCAACTACAGAGATTTCAAGCTGACAAATGTTTTAAAAGCTAAAACATTCCCAGTTCTTAGAAATAACTTGTCTAGTTTCCTTTTCTTTGGTATTCAAATTGAGTCCTCAAAGAGGGGTATTATTGCAACACTTCTTCAGGTATGCTGGGGCATGTGAACCTGGTCCATTTAGGTGTTGCAAGTGTAGGAAGAACTAATATGTGGCTCTTAGGAGTCCCAGATCAACTTGAAAGTGAGTGAGATGTGTTGATTGCAGTCAGATATTTGGGGAACAAAGTTTCAGGGAATTTAATATTGAAAACTAAGGCTTCTAAAGCAAAATACGAGGTTTTTCAAACCTTCTGAAAGGAATTTGGACAAAGCTGCACAGCCATTCCCACAGATCCCATGAGATATATTCTAAACATGGCAGTGACCTTGCTGATTTCTGTTCTGTTCTCAGCTTGTTAAATCCTGGATTTATAACAAGCTGAGTCAGCAAGTATTTCTCAGTGTAAGTTTATTGTTAGTCACCTATTCCAGAGTAGTGCAGACCTGGAAATAGTTTGAATGAGCTGACTTTGTTCGCAGCTCTATGTTGTTTGCTCATGTAGTGTACACAAGCCTTCTGGCACTAGTATTTTGTGGCATCACTCAAGTTCTTTTTGAATCCTCTGAATTTGTGGAAGGTGAAGGGAGCCTGACAAAATTGGCTTGTGTGACTTTATTTTGCCTAGTGATAAGTCCAATTCTTATGTTGAAGTAAGTGTCTTGAGAATACTTGGGATATGCATTCTTTTAAGACACTTTCTGTTTCCTGCCAGTTTCCCACAGCAAGGAAACTTTTCATAAAAGAGCTTGGATTACATAAAGTTCGTGTATTTCCTGTTTACGGCAGTGATTCTGGTTTAAAACGCGACCTTCAGTAGAAATGTGTGCTTCAAAGTTACTTGGAAAGTAAGAATGATTGTGGACATGGTAGAAACTTAAACATGATCTTCAGCTTATATACCATGCCTGTGTAACTTATGTCTATCTGTATTTTAAGAGCTGTTTCGTGTTTTGTCTTACACAGCTTACAAAAATAAGAGTGAAACTGGTATTGCAGTCTGTGCCAACTACACACTTCACTTGTGAGAAGTGCTAGTTCTTAGTAGTGCAAGATTTCTGAGATTTTTTTCTTGTGTTCTAGGAGCCACAACTTAAGAATAAGATCATTGGAGAAAATGACATAACTCTGCAATGTGTAGATCAAATCTATGGAGGTAGGTCAGCTCTTGATTTAATGTGTGTAAATGCCTTCTAATTCTTGTTCTGTACATATCGTTTTTAGAAAATGAATGGAGTTCCTACTTTCAAGACTAGGTTGGGTAATCTGGTTTATTTTAATGATGAAATGACAGATAGAAAATCTGCAAGATCCAGTTCCATCCCTCATGCTTGTCTGCCCTAAACAAAATGTAGATTAATCAGTTTCTTCAAAATGCATTTATTTGTGGTGAAAAATGTACAAAGTCTCTGATTAAAATTGTACAAATATCTTATTCTGTGTGTCAACTATTTCCCATAAATATGAAGTTAGAAATTGATTTAAGCAATTGCATTGTAGAGTAGTACAGGTCCGTAATTCCTGAACGCCTTTTGTTTGTACCTGAGGGAACTTTGTTTGTTGAGACTCTTGATTTCTTCAAAATGTCAGAAGTGTTAAAAAATGAGCTTTTACTTTACAAGTCAAAGTGATGTTTTGCAGCAGAGCTTATAGGTATGTCTATGTCACTTTAAAAAAAAAAAGTAGGCATGAGACTAGTAATTTGTAAGCAGACTCTACTGAGCAGCCTGATTTTGGATTAGTGTTCAGAGTATTTACAGACAGTGTGTGGATTGGTGAAGGAGTAGATGAGGGAGAATATTGGTTGTTATTAAAGCGTTTGGTTTTATTTCCAGTGGCCTTGCTGATAGTACTTGAATCATAGAATCACTAAGATTGGAAAAGACCCATCATCATCCAGTCCAACCATCCACCTATCACCAGCAGTACTCACTAGACCATATCTCTCAACATAAAGTCCAGTCGTTCCTGGAATACCTTCAGGGTCGGTGACTCTGCCACCTCCCTGAGCAGCCCATTCCACTGCCTGACCGCTCTTTCAGACAAGTAGTATTTCCTAATGCCCAGCCTAAATCTCCCCTGGTGCAGCTTGAAGCCATTCCCTCCAGTTCTATCACCAGTTTCATGAGAGAAGAGCCTGACCCCCAGCTCACTACAGTCTCCCTTCAGGTAGTTATAGAGAGCAGTGAGGTCTCCCCTGAGCCTCCTCTTCTCCAGACTGAACATTCCCAGCTCCTTCAGCTGCTCCTCATAAGCCCTGTGCTCCAGACCCCTCACCAGCTAAGTTGCCTTTCTTTGAACACGCTCCAGGGCCTCAATGTCTGTCTTGCAGTGAGGGGCTCAAAACTGGACACAGTACTGGAGGTGCTGAGTACTGGCTGGCAAACCTGCTGGCAACACCATTTCTGATGCAAGCCAGGATGCCATTGGCCTTCTTGGCCACCTGGGCACACTGCTGGCTCCTGTTCAGCCCAGCATCAATTGATAGCCCCAGGTCCATTTCCTCTATACAGTCTTCAGCTGCTCCACCCCAAGCCTGCAGTGTTGCCTGGGGTTGTAGTAGCCAAAGTGCAGGACCTGGCATTTGGCCTTGCTGAACCTCATCCCGTTGGCTTCAGCCCAGCTCTCCAGCCTGTCCACATCCCTCTGCAGGGCCTCCCTACCCCCAGGCCGATTGACACTTCCTGCAACTTGGTGTCATCCGCATGCTTACTGAGGGCGCACTCAGTGCCATCATCCAGGTCACCAATAAAGACATGGAAGAGCACAGGCCCCAGCACCGACCTGGGGCACACCACTCATTACAGGTCGCCAGCTGGATTCAGCTCCATTCACTCTCTGGGCCCGGCCTTCCAGCCAGTTCCTTACCCAGCCAGGAGCGTACCTGTCCAAGCCACGGGCTGCCAGCTTCTGCAGGAGAATACTGTGGGAGGCAGTGTCAAAGGCCTTGCAGAAGTCAAGGTAGACCACATCAGCAGCCTTTCCCTCGTCTACCAGATGGGTCACTTGATCATAGAAGGAGATCAGGTTGGTCAAGCAGGACCTGCCCTTCTGAGCCCAGGCTGGCTAGGCCTGATCCCCTGGTTGTCCCGCACATGCCGTGTGATCTCCCTCAAGACAATCTGCTCCATAACCTTCCCTGGCATATAGGTCACGGTAACAGGCCTGTAGTTCCCCGGATCCTCCTTACAACCCTTCTTGTAGATGGGATCACACTGGCAAGCCTCCAGCCTTCTGGGACCTCACCAGTCAACAAGGAGCGCTGACAGATAATGGCAAGCGGCTCGGCTCTCACCTCCGCCAGTTCCCTCAGCTCTCTGGGTGAATCCCATCCGGCCCCATGGACTTGTGACAGTCCAGCTGCAGTAGTAGGTCTGTGACTGCGTCCTCCCGAATTGCAGGGAGTTCTGTCTGCACCCCAGCCGAGAATACCAGGTCAGAGAGTGGAGCACTCTGAGGATAACTGGTGTGACCTTTAAAGACAGATGTAAAGAAGGCATCCAGAACCTCTGCCTTTTCCTTGTCCTCAGTGGTCACATTCCCAGCCTCATCCAGTGAAGAATGGAGATTCTCCTTAGTCCTTCTCTTACTGTTGATGTATTTGTAAAAGAGCTTCTTGTTCCTTTTTACCACAGTGGCCAAGTTGAGTTCAAGCTGGGCTTTTGCCTTTCTGATTTTGTCTCTGCACATCTTAACAACTTTGTATTCTTTCTGAGCTGCCCATCCCTTCTTCCACAGGAGGTAGATTCTCTTTCTTTCCTGGAACTCAAGAATAGCTCTATTCTTGAGGCTCCAGGAGAAAAAGAGAATTGAAGATGCAAAAATACATATTCACAAAATGAAGTGAACAAAGGGCTGTCTTGAGGGATTTGTTATGGTTTAAAATAAACGCTTTTAAAATAAGGTTAACTAACACAGTTGTTTAACTCTCAAGCAAAACTACTAAATTATTCTTCATGTATTTCAAAACTGAACTTAATGCTGTCAGAATGAACAAAAATAAACACTGAGCAGATGGTTTGGCTGTAAGTCCAGTTCCTACCTTGTAGCAAGTAATGTGAGTGGGCTTATGTTAAAGCTGATGAGTGCATCAACCCACAGCTTTCAATATTGTTGTAGCTTGCTTGTTTCAAATTGCTGAAACGTGGGGTTGAATTAGTTTCTCAGATTTTGCATGGGCAAGTAGGGATAATGTTATTAATTCATGGTACTGAAAATACATGTTTTTTTTTTTTTTTAAATCTTGTTGATTTTGCAGTTTATGATGAGAAAAAGAAACTTCTAACCGGACAACTGAGAAAATACCCAGAGAAGCTAATTATCTACTGCAAGGACCTTAGAGTATTTAACTTCTGCCTCAGATACACAAAAGAAGAGGAAGTAAAAAGAGTAAGTATAGGAACTTCATTTGTTCCATTAACCATTTAAGCATGGTTTAGGTATTAGTTTCTTTGTTGGGGATTAGGGAAGGATGAATTTAATTCTAAGAAATCCATTTAAGTTGAAGTGTTTTGTGAGCATTGCCAATTGAGAGAGACTTCTTTAAGCCAGCCTTATTCATTAAACATTTTTACATACAGCAGTTAAAAAAATAAAATGTAGTTGCACATGAGGATAAATGGAGCTTGAGAGTGGTATGTATAATTAGCTTCAGATCCAACAAACTTGTAAAGCTATTCTGTGCTTATGTGATACTATTTTACAACACTGTGCACTTCAGTCTTGCTAATAGTAAAGCAGTTAGTTTCCTGATAATTTGAGTTTTTTTTAAATGCAAAACTAAATGAGTCAATCTATAAATTGAACATGTAGAATGCTTCTCAGGGAGTCAGGTAAGCATATTGTCCTGAACACAAGGGAAGCCCTTCCAGAAGTTACTCTTCAGCGGCTGTAGACAGAACCCATAGAGCAGTTTTGTTTTAAACCTGGGAGAGGGGATTCAAAAGTGATGTTGTTTACACTAACTGTTTAATTAGTCTGGGTGTTAATTTTTGGTCCTTTCCTAGATTGTCAGTGGCATAATTCATCATAGCCAGACTCCTAAGCTGCTTAAACGCTTGTTTTTGTTTTCTTATGCATCAGCTGCCCCGAACAACACAGGTAAATGTTCTTGTATTTTTAGATGGTATCTGTTGCATGCTGTTAGTTCCTAAAGCAGTCTGGGATGCTTAGTAGCTAAGTTTGTACTTGGTTTATGACTCTACCTGATTAGCAGTCTGCCTCTGAAGATTCGTTTGTCATGCATTCTTTCACTTTGTTCTAAAAATCTCAAAATCATCTACAGTTGGTCTTTGTGAATGTCCATGAAGTTGTGCAGAATTTTTGCAAGCAAGATACCATCTTTGGATTGAAAACTGTTATCAGTATTTTCAAATGCTTTTCGTATGCATTTCTCCAGGGTGCTCTCATCTGGAACATATTTTGCTTATTTTATTACTCTTTTGCGTAGCATTGCAGCGAACCAAACTTCCTGTTCATAATTTTTTAAGTTATTACAGTTGCAATGGCCACTGACAGAGAATTTCCCCTTTCTCTCTTATTTGCAAGCATTCTACTTTTCCCAGGCAACTACAAAAAAACCCATAGGTTCATTTACTGAGGTTCCAGTAATTATCTGACTTCCTTTTTGCTGATTTATTACATACCTTTCCCGCTTGATCAAACTGTGCTGAAAAATATAGTAATATTCAAAACTTCAGATAAAAGGTTATCAGTGCACTTCTTAGTATTCAGTGGTTTTATCTTCAATTGAAGCAGTAGCGTTGTTTTAAGTTAACCTGATTCTTGGTGCACCAAAAATACATGCTGCTTTTCCAGAAGAAAGTTTTCCTTGTACCCAAGATGTTAAATGGATACTTATCAAAGTATTTCATGCAATTACAAAATCATTGGATCAGGTGAAACCTTTGGATATCAAGCAGTCATATGCCTTTCTATCTTCTCCACTCTGCCCTGCACCACTCGGAGTAGGCTCAACTACAGCAAATTCCTCAGAGTTGCATCCAGTTGAGTTTTGAATATCTCTAAGGACAGAATCCACAATTCTGGGGCAACCTATTTCATTATTTGACTGCCCTCATTGTTATTCTTATGTTATGGAATTTGCTGCATTGCAACTTGTGCATGCTGCCATATATCATCTCACTGGATACCTCTGAGAGTCTAGCAACAAATTCTTAATTCCTGCTTCTCCCATCTTCCTCATCAGGAGTTTATATGTGTTGAGATCCCATGGAGTTTTCTATTCTCCAAGCTGAATAATTCCAGCATTCAAACTCTTGTCTCTTGTTTCAACAAACCCTGAGTGGATCTTCAACTGATTTGTACAGTTCCTGTCTTGTACTGAGGACCGCAGTGCTGGATACGTTGTTCCAGCAGTGGCCTCTCCAGTTCTGAATTGAGAGGAATAATCGGCTCATTCAGTTTGTGGGAAGTGGTTTAATTAACGCAGACAAAAAATACATTGGCTTCCTTTGGTGCAAGGGCACATTGCTGGCTTAGGTAATTCATCTGTAACTGCTATTCAGTTTCAACTACAAACATTAGAAAAAGAGGTTTCTCCAGGAAGAGGCGAAGTAAATGTGGAAGAAACTAGTCTTTATTAGCACTGCAGTTGTATTGTCTGTGGAAGTTCCAGCACCACTTACCGTTTCAGTTTTGCAGGATGTTTAATTATGACCAGTGTCCAGAACAATTGACATTACTCCGTAAATTATGTGTCTGTTGAATTAGAATTGTGGCTAAATCGGACTGCTGTTGTAAACTGTTGCTGAGGTGCCTAAGTGGAAGCATGGGAAAAGTCTTAGTTGAAATGATTATGGCCAACCGCCGTAATCAATTTCCCATTCTTACTAAATTCCTCAGATGCTGTATTCAGTGTAAAACTCACAGCTGTGATGAAAGAATGAGCATTAAGTGAAATGCGAAATCTGAATTAACATAATTTGTCTGATAGATGGAAGAAACCAAACTGTGATGTTTGATACTCTTGAAGACTGGCGTGATGAGTTGGAGCGAACAAAGGGGAATGTGCAATACAAAGCAGTGTCTACCAATGAAGGCTACAAAGTCTCCGAAAAGTAAGCTTGCCGTGTCTAATAATGAAATTTAGAAATACATCTCATTCGTGCAGAAAATTAATGCTTGGCATCATAAGGTAGTGTTATGCCTGATTTTTAGCATCTGATTTGTATTTTGTGTTATAGTATGCTTTGACCTGGGAGGTTGTTTTATGCAATCCTTGCTCAAGCAGAATTAACTTCCAAATTAAGTTTAATCAGAATAGTTCTGATTATGTCCAAGGATAAAGAACACCACGTTAAAGTGGAATTGAAATAATGTGGGTCTAGTATCTGTACTTTATCACACTTAACCAGCCAGCATGACACTTGTTAAAAACTCAAATCACATGTAGTTAAGTGTTGTTTTTTTTTTTTAAATTTTTGGATGGAAAAAAAGTAACTGGTTTAAAGTATATCAGCGAGTGTGCTGGTGGAAATTAAATTATTGCTCCAATAGTGGAAGGTTAGAGATGTATGTGCATTCCAGTTTAGCTAAGAAGTATGTTTGAGATCTGTATAATACATTGTATACTACTGTTCAACAGTCAAATCCTGTAAAGTTTCATAGATCTTGGAAAGAAAGTCCAATTTTCAAAGTAGAGCTAAATCTTAATTACTCATTCTGGATCTGCTTTGAGACTCAAGGTAAGGTTAAATACTTATCATGGCTTGTGTGGGCCTTAAACATAAGTCATATCTTACTGGAATAATATCTACATTGGAAACTCATGATATATTAAATGACATCCTTGAATTGTGACTCGCATGGCTTACAAGATGAAGAAATTGAATTAGTTATCTACTATTACATGGATATGGTTGAAACAACTAGTAGTGTGAGAACAAAGACTGCCTTAATGATCATTCTTGGATGTTATAATTGAATGTGGGATTTAATTGCAGCCTTAGGAAGCCAGGGTAGTGTTTCAGTGAAAATGAACAGTTCAGGATTGGAAAAAAATATTAACAAGCTGAAAATGTTATTGAGGACAGAATTATCTAGTTGGAAAGATTTTTGTTGAATATGTTGAATACATAATTAGCATGTGGGCTAAAGCACACGCCAGCATTAAAGGAGTTTGGAGATTGTTCTTTGTTCTGTTCCCAACTGCATGAAACTTTTTTTTTGTCATCTTAGGTTGCCTTTGTATTTTGTTGTTCCCATATGCGTTTCTGAAGAGAGTATTTTGAAGTATGAAGGCAGAGGCATTCCTGTAAGTATATATGCATGTGTGGCTGAGGTCAATAATCATATTGAGATGATAAAATTCAACTAATGCTCTGGATGTTAATGCATTCATCTTCAAAACGTGTTTCTAACAGTTCACGTTTAGTTTACGTAGCCTATAGTAAAGGAAATAGATTTTGGAAAGGGAGGTGCACGAAGTGTTCTGTATTCCCTTGAATGGTGCGAAGCAAAGAACGTAATCTGCTGATTCACAGGCCTGTTTACTTATATCAAATATCTAACATCCTATACTCTGCGCGTACTGTTCACTTGTGTTTCCATCAGCCTGTGTCTCATGACACTGAGTGCTGACTGTTACCCAGCTGGGGCAGGATGTAGGGCTGGAAATGCATTTTGGATATAGAGGTGAAGACCTGCATGTGCAGGTACAGTTGAACAGCACAGTTAGCCAGTTTGAGTACTGGTAAATAGTATGTCTGTAACAGTGCAGCATTTCTACAAGGCCAGTAGGGGGAAAGAAAAATCAAGTAATTCTACCAGTCTCAACAGAAAATGAAACTATATATAAATATAAATTATATTCTACTACCTGTAGCTGGATTTGGTTTCCTGACTTGCACCACTCTTGAAGAACTGGTAAGACAGAATACAGACAAGAAGCAAAGTAACCTCACTAAGGATATTTGACCTTAGTTGCTGAGTGTCTATCAAATTTGCCAATTAAAAACATGTATACTTATACTCTTAATCAGTTCATGAAAATAGTTCTGTTCTGTCCTGTCTAATCTTTACTTTCTGATAGTGAAGATCAAAATAATTTAAATTACTTGCCTTCATTTGACCAGACAATATAAAGAAGCTTTTTATCGTGCTTTGCATCGGTTAGAAGCTTAGTAGAATTCTTCTTCTTATTTCAAATCCTCTATGGGAAGTTTGTGTTCAAAATATCTTGGCTATATCTACTCTGATGGGACTCGAGAAGGTGCATAGGGAAGCGAGAAGCTTTGAGGACTGACCTCTTGTAAAGAATACTTGTAACAGTGCAGTTTGTTTTATGAGGGCTGCTCCAAAAGTAATGCCTCCTATTTGATTCTGTCTGCCCACAGTGTCAGAGACAGTTGTTGAGAGTATGACTGTAGAGACTGAGCCTTCCCAGCTAATATTGCTTTATGTCTTGTTGCCATGCCACTGATGGCAGCGAAGGTCAGATGCCATTTTGTCAGGCTGCCAGTGGAAGTGCATATGAAGCAAAGGTGTGTCATCGAATTCCTCCGTGTGGGGAAAAATTGCAGCCATCGATGTTCATTTGCATTCGCTGAACGTTTGTGGACACCAAACGTTGGATGACAGCACAGTGAAGCCGCAGTGGTGCCTTTTAGCAGTGGTGACAGCACAGTGGGTCACTCCCCTGGTGCAGAGTTTTAAGTGTGGCATGCATGCTTTTATTCATCACTTGTGAAATGCATAGCTAATGGTGGTGACTACATAGAAAAATGTGTTTTGTAGCTGAAAATTTGTTCTATTAATTAGTGTTATTGTGCTCTTTGTAACTTGCAATTCCTGTGAAAATAAGTAGGCATCACTTTTCTGTGTGCTGCACAACCTGTGTAGCTGTGGAGCACATGTTTAATGTTTCATGGGCTTAGTTACTCTTTACGTACAGTTCATGTGGAAAACCATGAGAGTGTATATATTGTGAGTTATTTTGTGGCTTAACTACTAGAAAAATACTACTATTCCTGATGACTGTTGAGTTATTTACAAGAGCCATCTTTAGCAGATCTTCCAATGTAAATAGCATACGGAGGCATGTAATTGGGATGCAAATAGAGAAGAACTTTGCTATTACTGAATTGTGAATACATAAAACATTCAACAAAGCACAGCGTAAAGAAATTTCGTGTAATGACTCAGTCAGCTACTTTGTATGAAATGGTTTATCAACTTCTATCACAGTAAATGTCTTTCTGCAGATTTGGTGTTGGTCTTGCCATAATGGTGCTGCTCTTCTCAAAATGTCTGCATTTCCCAAAGAACAGGATGACAGCACTTCACAAATGCAAAAAGCCTTCTTGGATGGGTCAGTAATAGCTATTCTGTCCACAACACTTTGCTTGGTATGGACCTTGCTTCTCTTTTTCCATATATGCCATATCTTTAAGCTTGCACGCATCAGAGCTAGAACTAAAAGTAGTTTACTGTAGTGAAATGGGTTTAAGTCCTTGGTCTAGGAGCATCCCTGGTCAGTTGTGCAGGACTGTAATGTCATTACAGACTTACTTGCAGAAATATATAATACCAGACTAATCTCTGTACAAACCATCCTTCTTAAGTAAAGCAGTGCCAACTCTGTAGTTCTTAACTACAGTAGTAGTATCATTAATTAATGTTTGCAAGTGAATGAGTCCAAACTCTTCATCTCTAAACATGATTTTTTTTAGTTGAGGTTAATCTTTGTAAAATCAGCTGTCTTCTCAGCTGGTTTGTAGTAGTTCACTACAAATGTGTTGGTAAGACTTTTTTTTTTTAAGCTGAATTAGTGAGTTGGTGCAGCTCAGCAGTTTGAAAAATGTGAAAGCTGAGATAAAGAGAAGAACACAGATGCCTGCTGATGACTTGCTGCTTCTCTACACCCAGCTTTTTTTTTTTTTTAACTTATTTGGTGTCCTGGAGAGAACTTATCTAATAATTTGCTCCTAAGAGGTGAAGTCAAGTCAGTGTATATTATCTGCTTCACCACTAGCCACTTGTTTGCCATAGATGGGAGCCTGTTAATCAGAGAACTAACAGATAGTAACTTAATTTGGCTCTTTATTTTTAAATACAAGAAGTTCTTAATTATATTTCCATGAGAGAGGCTTCTGACCCTTCCTACAGATTCTCAAGCATTTCCTTCTGAAATGGGGAAGTTTGTGTGTTGTGGCTCTTAATGCTGTTTCATAATGTGGAAGTAAAGCTAACAGTAAGCACTAATAAAGTATCTACTGATATTCTGATCCTTATCTGTGGATTCTGAACTTGTGGGCAGTATTGGTGTTTATGTATTTTTGCTATGGAATGGAGTACTGGTAGTTTACCACTAATATTTCAAAATGCAGGTGCAAGATGTCCATAAGGATGTGTTAACGTGTCACTGTAATGGGAATCTTAACTAAGTCACACAGCAGATGTATATAATTGACAGCATATTTTATTGGAAAGGTTTTAGAGCCGAATATCCTGCCACTAATCGTTTATTTCAGTTTGGAAGAATTGTCGTAATTGACAAGTTAATGCTTTTGCTTGATGCTCTTCTGGTCTGATGCATCCTCTAGTAGATCTGGTGACCTACATTTCTCAAAGGTACTCCTGTAATTCTTATTTAAAGCAGTCTTCTGTTTTACAACAACCAGGAAACAAAATACTGTCCTGTGCTGACCAATTGCCTACAACTTCTGAATTATAAGCTGCAGTAGCTTTTGCAAAAACTTTACAACAAAGTCAGTGTAACAATAGCTATTTACAAAGTCGATGCTTAGTATCTTATTCATACACAAATACACAACCTTTGGAGCATGAGTGAGAGGGTCCTCTCTGGTTCAAACCAAAGCTTACCTGGCCTAACATTTTTCTCCCCTCCTAGGGGAAAATGCATGTGTATAGACAAGTACAAGGGAGGGATATACTGTCTTGTTTAAGTTGAAGTAGTTTCTTCTCTTACTCTCATGTCTCATGAACAGATTTGGTAGTTAAGTGCCAGAATGTAACTTGGTAGAAGTCAGGGAAAATTGTGTCTGCTGGGAAATGTGGGTGTTTCTATCCATCCTCTTTCTGGATTTGCCTGTAAATAGTCTTCTATTAAAGTAATTTTGGCGTCTGTTGGGAAGACAATGCCTACTAAGGAAGCAGTAGTAAAAATCAAGCAGTCTTTGTAATATTCATAAAGTGCACAAATATGTATGGGCATTACTCTTCTCAGTGTGAGAGGTCAGAGCAGCAAAAATTTTCATAAGCTTGTAGACAAGCTTCCAATCAGTATGTAGAATTTCATGGAGGCCACTAGCTTTTGGGGATCTCTGTCTCTTAGTCTTATAGTGATTTCCCAAACTTACTCATATTAACTTTGTATTTAATTGGTGCATTATTTGACCTGTGAAGCAGAAGGCTTTAATCTCTTGGTGATTTGATATAGAATCTATAGGACAATTAGAAAACCTCCCTATGAACTCCTGAAGACAGACGACTTATCGAGCAGCCTTCCATCTCTGCAAGAAATCCAGACTGCGTACACAAGATTTAAACAGCTGTTTCTGATAGGTACGTTGACCTTCAAAGTAGTCCTGTCTCTGAAATCAGTGAACGAATGACAGCGCTGTTGTGTGTCTAATAAAGGTAGCCCTTCTCTTGGTGCCTTATTTTCTGATACTGTTTAAATGCAGACTTATCAGTATGTAGCTAAGGACTGTGCCCATGGCTGGCAGGCTAATGGATATCTGTAGTTCTTAGACTTATCTCTTGCTAAGCAGTCATGGTATTTGAAAATCTCCTTAGAAGTGCAGCTTTTACCGAAGTTTAAATGTTCAGTAGTATGCATTAGGTGGATTGCAATTGTGACAGACTTCAACTTTCTCTGATACACTGAAATTGAATGTTTGATGTTAAGATTTTTTTAATCCTTTGGGTTGTATCAAGTACTAGTTTAAATGCTAACTTTTCCCATAGACTACTGTTGTTGGACATAAGAAGCTGACAATCATAGAGGCACTGTATATTTGCAGCATAGCTTTAATACACGATAGCTCTAATGCCTTTTGGTTTTATATGTAGAATGTAGTGGTAATTGATTGCAAATTAGTATGGATAATTTCTGGTAAATTTTCTGGAAAGGTTTTTGATACCAAAGAGAAAGGTAGGATATGAGAACTCATCAGAGGTTCATAGTGAATATTTCTTTTTCCTAGAATGTGCTCTCAAAATCCTTCATACTACTTAAGAGCTAAAAACAATGGGTTATAATTTCAGTGTAGTTATTACTGTCTTACACGCCTATGAGAAAAAGACCAGCTTAAGTTTAAGACGTGTCAGGAAATGCTGTATGCCTTTTAATCAGAAAGATGTAGGCTTGAAAGAAGCTGAACAAAGCAATAGCTCCCCTTCTTCTTTGCATTTAGCCTAAAGCTTTTGCACTCTTGATCCCAAACTTGATGGCACTGCAGCCTTGTTATCTGCAGACGTGAATGAGCTGTTCAGCTTGTCATTCTTGTCTGATGTACTTCAATCAATATGAACTACTGATTGTCAGAATCCTAGCAGCATCAAGCCACAAAACTGGAAAACCAAGAGCAAACCCAAAGTAAATTATTTCTGAGAGTAGTTCCACACTGCGTGTTTGAAAAGTTCTGGATTTTTGGTTCTGAAACACTTACCTGAAAGACTTTCTAGCTAAACAGCTGACATATCATACTCAGTCTTCAAAGAAGCCAGAGCAGTGCTCTTAAGTGTCTCCACATTCTTATAGTTTGTGTAACTTGTGATAAACAGGAACTGAACTCAAACTCTAAATACATGATACTTCATTGGATTACTCACGGAAATGAGAAAAATTCTTTTAATCAAGAAAAAAGCACAGATTTTACTGTTTCTTCATAGCTAGCCTGTCATCTTTTAAATGATGCAGTATTCTTTTGAAATTCAAGTTTGAGACAACAAACATGTACAGGAAGCTCAGTAGTGATAAAATGTGTAGTCAATTCTTGCTGGGAGAGCTAAGATAACAGTGTTTGTTATATTCTTCATCGAAAAATATGCATAAAATTAATATTCAAATCCATAACAAAATGCAGAAGTGCAATATTAAACAGTATTTAGCTGCAACTTCTGGTCTATCTGCCTGGTTTTCAAATCTGAGTTAATCACTTTTCAATTGAACACACAATCTTCTATGTGTAGCAGCTGCACAGAAAAAGAAACATTCAACAATTGAAGTATTGAATAAATATCATTGGGCAACACTGTTTAGGCTGCTAGTTGATCTTCTGAATGCATTTCACTCTTCTGGAGTGTTCACCATGCATTCTGCACCTGCAAACCAGTACTTAACTGCAAGACCACTACACCAGTAGTGGTGTACATTGGTGATAATAGCTGAGTGAACTTGATTCTGGAAGGATCTGCCTTTGAGTTTGCATTATAAAGTATGCTCTAACTTCCATCTGGGCTCTCACCTCAAAGTAATGCTGCCTGATTTCAGTAGCACTGTCTCCAGGCAATGCGTATAGTTCACCAGTGAAGTAATTCCTGCTGCCCTTTGTAGACAGCTTTGCACTAACAGATGTCCTTTTTGGAGTTGATGCACCACTGTCTTTTTTTTTTCTTTCCCTTCCACTTCTTTTTTTGCCTTTGCCTTCAGTAGGTTCCTATTCAACATCAGGATCTTCATCTTTCAAGGTCAGATGAGATGAAGTGCTGTAAATTGAACATAAATGCCTAGTTTCCAGAGTTATAGGATCTAAGTATTCTCCTGCCACAACTTTGCAAACTCATACTCAAATTTTCATATACTTGGCTTCTGATCTTATAATGTATGTTCTGAAGCTTTAGTATAGTCCATCACCATTCATTTCCATGGCATTACTACTCTAGAGCAAGCCAAATAACATTGGCTTTTCTTTATTCTATTTCTTTATCAACTTTGCTGTTTTCTTTGATTGTTCTCCAGTGTTATGCAATGTCAAAGCTCTGGCCTGGCTCGTCCTGGTTCCATGACTGATGGGATGGAGGGACCCACAGACCCATGCCTTAGGAGAGGGGGAGGAGGGGTAGGGAAAAGGTAGGGAGATGGGCCTAAAAACAAAACAGTGGCAACGATCTAAGGGAGAAAACTAACTCACTAAATACAATAGCAGAATGCAAGGTAACACAATATACAAAATAATTGGAATTGAAGCTAATAAATAAAGTGAGAGAGAGAGAGAGTGTCCAAAACCTAGGGCCCTAATGTAATGCTGAAGGCGAGACAGCCAGGGAGCACACAGTGCAGAGGTGAGCAGTGACAGAAGGGGCAGTCTCGTGACTCGTGAGCAGTTTCATCTTTCTCTCTGAATGGAAAATGGAAATGTAACAGTTGTGGGATTTGTAGTTCTTCTCTTCTGAGAAAAGTATACCCAGAACCACTGACAATCCACAGACGTGGAGCATTAACTCTTTAACTCCCAGTGCCATACATGATGTTACCATGTGGAATACCAGTCACAAAAATCATAAAACCATGATGTGATTATCAACAACTGGACACGCTGCCAAGTCTATCTGAATCTTTTATGCACTGGCAAAAGCTTTGCAGCTTGGAATACATGCCTTATCTGGGAGAAGCCCACTATTAAACAAATAATATTATCACTTACTCCTGATTTCAGCGCTGTGCAATGCTGAAAACGTTGTGAATTTATTTGTCTGACAGCCTGTGAGAATTTGACAGTCCCTTTTATGTCCTGTGATGACTGCGCATCAAGTCCCAGCAACTCCTCAGAACACTCCAGGGCATTTCTGCATTGGCTAAGCTGATTCTGCAGAACTTTAAGTTCGTGAGCTGCTTGCTGCTGAATTGGCTGTGTTCTCCTCCATCTCATCCATTGCAGGCTAGAGTCTGTCATATTCTTCATCCAACTGGCTGTGCTCAATTAATGATTGCACCAATGATTTTGGAGGAAGCTTTTCCAACCTAGAAAGAGTTGTCAGCTGTTGGATCGGACTGCCCAGGGAGGAGGTGGAGTCACCGTCCCTGGAGGTGCTCGTGAGATATTGAGATGTTGTTCCAAGGGGGACATAGTTCAGTGGAGAAACATTGGTGGCAGTTGGATGGTTGGACTGCAGGATCTTGGAGGTCTTTTCCAACTTGGTGGTTCTGTGGCCATATAGGCCTAGAGAGAGCCTTTCAGTTTCTGAATATTGATTATGCAAAAAATAAAAGCAGTAGAAATTTAGGTTGTGTTTAACCAGCTACAAACATTTTAGTGAGGTTCATAGGAATTATGACTTCCTGATATGACACTGGCCTCTGGTTGATCCTAGCTATTCTCTTTTTTTATGTGCTTTAATGCTGCTTTTTTTTCCTTTTTTTTTTTTTTTTTTTTTTTTTTGTCTTTTAACAGTTCCAGTGAACTGTTTAAAACTTTTCCTGGTATTTTTCCATCCCATAAATTTTGTCTAGCCACCTTTTTACAACCCATTTGTATTTCTGGTTTCAGTGTTAGTCACTTTGAAAGTCCTACCTTCTTATGTTAAGATTTACATAGATCATGCTTTAAAGTCAAGACACCTGAAATTCAAATCAGAAGTAATACTTTGTCTCATCTTATTAAACTTTTCCCATATTGCCAACAAGTTTCTTTCCTTGGTTTGGTTACTGTGCAAGTCTTCTAAAAGTCTTCTTGCTACAAAGCTTTACTGGTATCTGCAAGACTACTTTACTTCCTTGTTTAGTTATAAATCAAGTGTCAGCTTTAACAGTAGCTATGATTTACTGACTCAGCATTAGTTGTTGTGTAATCCTTTGTAACTGAGAAGTAATATAAAGGATGCCTATTACTTAGTGCTACTTATGAGTAAACTGCTTTTCTTGTTTTGTTCAGATAACAGTACAGACTTCTGGGCAACTGATGTGAAATGGTTTTCATTGTTGGAGAGCACAAACTGGCTAGAGATCATCAGGTTTGCTATACCTATAACTCTTGTTTTCAGATTGCTGCTAATTGAATTTCTAATTGAATTTGAATTTTGAGGGTTTTCAAAAATTTTCTTTCCTACTGGAAAGGTGAAGAACATCTTCATATTTCAGGAAACTAAGGCAATACTACGGTCCTATTTATCTTATTTCTACAATATAGTTCACCATTTCAACAATGCAGAATTGTGTGAAGCACCCCACTTTTAAAAGATTGGGAGAAGCAGCAGATCGTTCCAATTACAGTTCTTTGAGGAAATCTCTTAAAACTATATATCTATAAATTTCCTTCCTGTACTTAGCTTCTTTCCAAACTGAAGTATTCTTTCTTTCTTGCTTGAAACCTGTTCCATGTCTCTGACTTGCCTTGCCATTCTCTGTACTCTCTACTTCTGTAATATCCTTTAGGATGGGATGAACTGCAGTATTCAAGATGTTAGCCCTCCACAGATTAATAAAATGACAGTTGTTCTCAGTTTTGTCCCCTTCCTCTCCTGATTGTTCCTCAAGTTCTTTTTCTTCTCTCAGCAGTCCACAGTGAGTAAGTCTTGGAATGGTGTTGGCTGGCATAAGGCTTGGTGTAGTGGAATGTTGAGGTTCTTTTATTTGTTTTCAGTGTTATTTTGTGTTGTCTGAATTATCTGTTGGCTTATTCTGTGATCAGCTTGTTACCATGAAGTACTTCTTCAGCTTTTTTGCAGTGAGCTTAACTTCATTCTGTGCGGAATAATAATCAACAAATACTGACACTGATTGAATGAGAGGTTCTAGTGAAGGTCATATATTGGGAAATCTATTGACATAACTCATAATTTAGCTAAAGTACATACCAGCCCAAGTTCCTATCCTTAGGCTGCTTTGAGACTGGTCAGTTCTATACTTGGATGCAGTTACTTTCTGAGCCTATTCTTGGCTCTTGGAGTCAGTAGGAATGCCTTCTCAACTACACCGAAGAATCTGACAGCTTTACAATTAGAGACTAAACTGTTAGCTTCTGTTAGTGGCCTAATCAGTTGCAAGAATCCTCATGTGCATGCAAACATTTTTAGAAAATGCCAACTTCATGAAGAGTTAGGACTAGAAACCAGTAGAGTAAGTCTATTTTTACATGATCTTTAACTCCATTCAGTCATCTGTGTTTAATGATAATCTCTGAGTAAGCATTGTCTGCATGCTTACAACATCTGATTGCTGGTCTTCCCCTCTGTTGCTCAAACAGAGGTTGTGGGAGAAACGTACCATGTAGTAGGTTGGAAAATAAGTGAGGCAGTGTACTGGGATAAAGATTTGGATCTTAGCAATAGAAATCTTCAATGTACGTAATGATTTGTACAGATTCAGAATCAAGTACTGTATGATGTATGTACAGAGCTAACAGTGGAAACACACGATTGATTGTCAAATAAGGATATCTCCTGGAAGCTTGATGTTGAAATTAAATGCTTCATCTGTAGAAGATGAGTGAAGTTTTATATTACAGGAATAAGCAAGTTTCAATAGTATATTTTAACTACTTTTTAGGAGGCTACTTTAAAACAAAAAAGTAAACATCTTAATAGCTAACTAGCTAACATCTTAATAGTTAAACTAAACTTTTCTATACCACAATAGGCGAGTCTTGAAGAAAGCTATAGAAGTTGTTGAGTGTCTGGAAAGGCAGCATACAAATGTCCTCCTTATCGGTAAGAAATTGATGAGATTGTCCTATTTTATATTAATTTTAAATTTCAATAAACTATCTTATTTATAGAAGTAGTTCTGGTTTTTCTTTTTGAAGTTCTTTAAATGTAGCTTACGCTGTCAATTCTTAATTATGGTAGAAGTTGGTACAATTGATAAGTGTCTGCTACTTTAAGAATGCTGAAGATCACACATTCCTGGAAATACTTTCAGTAGTCTAAAAACAAAACGAGCAATAGGACAAACAAACAGGAAAAAAACAGAAGGAAACATTTAATAAGCATAGTTCAAAGCTAAGAGGAATACATTACGAATGAGAAAGCTGTTCATAAACTTTCATGCAAGTCATACTGTCTGTTGTTTATGTTCTCATTTACTAACTTATTTTTAAGGTCTTCTGCTGTATTTTGAGATTGAAGAGAGGAGATGAGCTTCACACAGAACATTGAGAATAAGAACTTTGTAAAGCATTATTTTTGCTCTAGATGCACACTAATATATATAATCACTTTAGTAAAGTGTATGCTTACTGTGCACATCTTGAGCAGCGCGTTTGCCCAGACTGATGAAAGTAATCACATGAAAAACCAAACGTAATGTTAACCAACGCACTATTTTTCTATTAAAAGTTAAGGGATTTTTCACCACATTACCATTTGAGAAACCTAGCTCTGGAAGATGTTTCTCAAAGGCATGTGAATGGCAGAGGATGGATATTGCACAAGGGGCCAATTTCAGCACTGTTGTACACTCCTTACCCTATGTCTCTTGTGTGCATTTAGGGATACTTTAAGTCATACCCCCTCCTTGTGAAAAGATGCATGCAGAACAAAGGGGTGAGGATTGAGTAGCAGGTCTAATAGTTGAAGGCAGAAGGAGGCAGTGTGTGCACTGTGGAAGACTAAAAGGAGTAGGGATCTAAATTAGAGTATTGAAAGTTTCCTTTCTATTTTGTCTTGCATATGTGTCCAAAAACCTTTGTTTTCAGGAGGAAAAAGACAAACAGTATTAGAAATACAGATTTAATGTCTCTGTTATATAACTTGTGAGGAATTTTGTGCTTCTGTGTTTTGAAATACAGTTTTGTTTAGTAATGTGCAGTTAGTAATTCTTTGCTTTGTTATCCAAAGCTTAAGGAATGGTATAGACAATACAGATTTGTCTTCTCTTTTGTAGAAGAGAGTGCTACTGATCTGTGCTGTGTAATCTCCAGTCTGGTTCAAGTGATGATGGATTCATACAGCAGAACAAAATTGGGATTTCAGAGCCTTATTCAGAAGGAGTGGGTAATTGGAGGACATGGCTTTTTGGATCGTTGTAATCATTTACATAAAAGTGACAAAGAAGAGGTATGATATTTATTTTTCTTTAATTTTCCTTACCTGATATTTAAAATTCTAGTCAGCATAAGGAGGGGCTTAGCTATCCATCCAGAAGCTCTTCTGTTTTTTTTCTGCTTCACGGGTCAATACTTTGTACAGTGTTAGTGTTTGTGCTATTTGAAGTTCAGTAACGTCTTTATAACTAAAGAATAAACATGAAATTTAACTTCAGTCTTTGAGCCTTTCAAAAAAGACTCGCATCTTGTATCCTTTTAAACTGTTAAATGGTTAACATCTGTAGAAATAACTCAGGTGACTTATGCATTTTTGTCACAGCTTCATATGTTTGTATTTTGGGAATGAATCAGATTGCTGTAAAGAATGGAAATCATAGGTGTAAACTGCTCAATTCTAATTAACAGTTGTTATTAACTAGTTCTGCAACTTTGAAAGCGGCTCCCTTACAGCCTTTTATAGTGAGCAAATATGTACAAATTCAGCTTAGAAAGTGTTGCTCCCTTCTTCAAATAGGTGGCTTGGGGTCACTCAGATGATGCTGCAGAGTTCAGCCAAAGTTGTATACAGCAATTCTGTAATTCACCAGGTTGCGTTCTTTGATTTGTAGATGCTGAATACTGTAAAATAAATGGTCTGCATGATAGAACGTACTTTATTTTTGTGAAACTGATACAATATTTTCTTTTAGGCTCCTGTGTTTCTGCTCTTGCTGAACTGTGTCTGGCAGTTGGTACAACAGTATCCTCCAGCATTTGAGTTCACAGAAACTTACTTGACTGTCTTGTCGGACAGCCTCTATGTGCCTATATTCAGCACTTTCTTCTTCAACTCACAACATCAAAAAGACACTACTACGGTAAGGGTTTGTTTTGTGTATGCAATGTGCTGGCTAACAAGTTTGTCTGATAGACAAGGAATATATATAAAAAAAAATCACTAGTAGGATATTTTTCCTTATTTAATTGAAGAATGATGCCTTGGAGGTGAGTCGGTTCAACTTTGGGTCTAGAGAGTCATGTTCAGTACTTTGGAGTGTGTGATGACAAGATGAAAATAACTCAGAAATCTGTAACTTCTACTGTGGAGCTGTAGTTCCATGTTCATTACTCTCCAGTGAAAATTGAGCTCCTTAACCTAAGCTGTCCTGCGTAAATTATCTACAAAATTCTCCTGTTACATACTCTGCTTTGTTCTAAAATCAGTGTTTTTTGGTTGTGGATTTATATTCGGTTAATGCTTTTCCGTAGCATAAGGAGGTGGAAGTAGGCAGTAAAGAGCCTAAGAAATTGAAGATCACTGTTTAGCATATGAAGTGTTGAGCATAAAATTTAAATTGGTATCACTGCGTGACTGCAGTGAAATACAGAGAGGTTTATTCCATAGTCCTGACATGCCCTCTGTGTTTGAGTTCATCTCCTGCCCAGCTTCCAGAATGTTTCTAAACTTCACCTTAACTTGGTCAGAAATCCTTTCTAACTGTCTTAATGCTTTGGCAGACTGGTGAAATCCTGAAGGCACAAAGCAGTCCTTTCAGATTTCTTACTGTGTGGGACTGGTCTGTGCAATTTGATCTCAAGGCCCAGGCTTTTCTGAACAACCCTCTTTATGCAGAGAAACCAAAACCAGAAAAAAGCCAACGGAAAACTGCACGATTCAAAGTAAGATTTTCTTTTTTTTTTTGCTTAACCTGTTCTTTCTATCATTTACGAATAAGAAAAGAAGTACAACTCAGTCATACTTCTAACATGCTTACATTAGTGTCAACTTTTAACTGACAAAATATATGTACAACTCAGACTCATCTAGGTCTTGAGTGCTGCTCGCATCTCTCAGCTTTTCAATCAATCTTCCATGGTTTCTGTGCACAGCACAGTTTTTCTTACTACTGCACTTGCATACAACTATTAACTTCTTCCTGGGACTTAATGTCCAGGTGAGTTGTAATGATTTTAAGTTACTTTATTGTTTTATTTCACTGAGTACTTAATTGAAGCGCATAACAGGCTTGTAATTGACTCCTTGATTTTTGCCCTGAGTATAATGGGAGTGTGTGCATGTATTTAAAAACAAACAAACAAAACCCAGTGAAACCCAGGAACAAACAACATCTGTTAAGGATATGCAGTATGGAGTAGGTCACCTCATTACTAGCAAATAACATAAATTCAGAAGAAACAACTTGTTTGGGGTGGCTGTTCTGTAGTTTCCCTCTTGGCTAAAGTCTCTTCTGCACTAAAGCATTCTCAGGTGTGGCACCGTTATGGTATACAGCATAATATGCTTCTGTAAAGTGGCAAGTAATGAGGAAATATAGAATTAAAAACTTCTAAGTCAAATGCTCTTTGATTTATATGGCCATCTTAAATTAAACTTGGAAATCTGTACTGCTTATATGAAGGGTGTTTTCCTGTTTCAAGGCATGCTTTATTCAGTGTTACTTCACTGCTATAGTTGCAGGGAAAGTAGATGCAAATACAGAATGCTGTATGAGTTATTTGATGCATTAGCCATGAGGAGTAGCAGTTTCAGACACTATAGCAAAGGCAAAGCTGTGTTTAAGTCACTTCATTGATTTTTAGGTGTTTTATGAACACAGTTTCAATGTTTTTCTTCTGCTGAAGATTTTTAAAGTCTCATCAATATTTATCTTTGTATATTTTTATTTTCTTTTTCCCCTTCAAGCATCAACGGCAGCTTTCTTTGCCACTGACACAAACAAAATCTTCCCCAAAGAGAGGATTTTTCAGGGAGGAAACAGATCATCTAATTAAAAACATTCTGGGTAAAAGAATTGGCAAGTTCATTAATTCTTCAGATGAACCTCCAAATAGCTTCAGGGAGTTTTATGATAGTTGGCATAGTAAGCCTGTTGATTATCACGGTCTTCTGTTGCCTCGCATCGATGGACCTGAAATCAAAGTCTGGGCTCAACGCTATTTACGATGGATTCCTGAAGCACAGCTTCATGGCGGTGGTACAATAGCCACAGCTGCCAAGATTTTGGACTTGATGGAGGAAGTGCAAAACTTGCAGGTGAAAATGGATGAAGAACATAGCCAAGCTGTTTCTGGAGACATACATGGTGTTCCAACGCTGAGAAATTCTGCCCGTTTGTCGTCTTTGTTTCCTTTTGCTTTACTTCAGAGACAGTCTGTCAAACCAGCTTTACCCACTAGCACCTGGAAAGACTTGGAAGATGAGGATGACTTGGTCAAGAGAGATGATGAATTTGTTGATCTAAGTAGTGATATGTTATAAAGTGTATATACATTTAAGTATGTATGTGGTTAAGCTGAGTTTAAGATGTTTTGCTGTATCCTAATCTAAAGAACTCGAGTATCTACAGCCTGCTGAGTGGGTCTGTAGGGTAAAGGAAACTTGGCTGAGTATATTTTGAACTTCCATTTCACTCTGACAGTATTTATTGCAGAAACACATTTTTAGTATAGGTGTAAAAGAAAAACAAGTGTAGCAGCACCATGTGGCTGCTTTATGCAAAAAAAAAAAAAAATTATGATTCAGAGGTAGAATACTAAATGCATACAGCAGCAGTTGTGAGGAATCTGCAGACTTGTTTAACATTAAACATTGTTCCTTTTGTGCTAAAAGCTAACAGGAACTATTAATAAATACATCTGCAGTTGTCCATCATGTGAAATAAAGAAGGCAAGGTGAAAATAAATGTGCTTTCAAACATAAGCTTTTACAGCTGAGAACAGAACTTGGGGATTTCTGTCTGATGTGGCATCAAATGAAGTCATGTGCTTGTCAGCCTCATCCTTTCTGACAGTGTTTATCATTGGCTTGCAGAACTTCACCTTGTGTAGTGGTATAATAGCAGCTTGGCTTTCCTAAGGCTCTGCTTGCACTTAGCTTAAAGATCAGGTGCAAGAGCTAAACTAAACATTTCAAGACCTATTGTGTCTGCTGTCATACTCCCTTGCTGCCTTGGAAAATTAAGTCCCAAATGTTTGCTGTTGATTGTAGGAAACGACCTGACAGAGATTCTAGTTTATTGTGGATATCCTTTTCCTCTCCTTTAGATGTGAACATTTTTTTACTCTAATTTCTCTGCATATGCCAGTTGCCTTTGCGGCTTTCTGAAGCTTTGCACTGAGACCTCTACACGGAAGGGAAGGCAGTCTTGAATTTGCAGTCTGTTGCCACTTGACATGAGTTAGTGGTACAGATTATGAATGTGGCTTTCATACCCTACAAACATATGCGTCCTGTTACTGGATGTTCTAACAGTACCTCAGTGAAAAAAGCCATAAAGAAAAGCCTGTTGATTTTTGATCTACTGTGTGTATGTTTATATAAAAAGTATTTTTGCTGCAAATAACTGTCCTTTGTAAAGTTGAGTGCTATCTGACTGTCAAATCTATTTTGAGCCCTTAAATGGTAGAGTACCCCAAGAATAAATGCAAATCATAGTATCAGTTAATTTGAGATGGTGGATGTTGAATATTCTCTGTATGATTTAGAAATCCATGCTGGAAAATTTAAATAGTAAAACTAACACTTTAAAATTTGAGCAGCTCAATGTAATCAGGGTTATTAAACTAAGTTACAGATCAGTCACTTCACAGTGAATTGTAATTCATACGTGTAACAGAAGATCATCTGCAGCTCTTTAAAAATATTAATGTTAAAAGAAATGTATAAGTGGGGGGGAGGGAGAGATCTTGCTGCAACTCTATGCCAAATTGAAGCTTTTCAACTGCTGATTGCCTTAATCTTAGTAGCCTGAATTTGTAGCAGTTTGTTTAAAAATATGCTAGTACTTTTCCTTTCTGCTTTGATACATATCTCGTTGCTGTTTGTACAGCTAGCGTTTATTGGAATGGGCTGCCCAGCACATGTCATTCTGACCTTAGTGTAGCTCAAGCGATCCATTTATCCAGTGATTTCTATGTGTGTTTGAGCAATGCGTTTTTGTAGAGAAGAAATATCCGTCATTCTAAGGTCATTTGGGTTCAGGGGGTTTTTAAACACTGTCATTAGAAAAAAAATCTATTACATGAAATTTTCTGTACTTTTGATCAAACTATTACTGTGGCTGAGTCCTAAAGATTACATATTTATATTACAGATGTTGGACATCTGATTTGTACATAAGTTATCAGAAATCTATATAGAGGAGAAGCATATATGTGGAATTGAACATAGGAACACTTCTAATGTAGAGTAAATACCATTGTTGTTGGTTTTCTGCACTGCAGGATTGGAAACGTACTTAATATTTTCACTCAACTTCTGTTTATACCTCCAAGTTTTTACACTGAATGCGATCTAGAAATTGTATAGTTGGCTTAAAAAAATAAATGCAACTCTTCTTCCTCTTTAGTGGGCAGTGTGGAGAGTGTCAATAAAATATACTTTGTCATACTTATCTTGAAATGACAATGTATGTTTAAGCTCTGTTTTGCAGAATGACACTTTAAATTGTAGTGAACTTGACAATCGCAGTGTCAAGGCTTGTTGAGTTGTACACAGGGTATTTGCAGACTTACGGAGAGGATGCTGTACAGTTTTGACCTGGCTATGCTGTAGGACGAGTGTATTGGTTCAGAAAAGATCAAAATTGAGTGCAGTGCCATAGGATGACTATGGTAAGCTGCTGAACTGATCGAGAGCGTGTCTGCCGAATGGCATTTTTTGGGGATCTATTAAAATATTGCAATCTTAACTGTTTTGGGGATCTATTAAATTTTGTCATTCACAATGGTGTGCTTGTCTTTCATTGAGTTGTTTCCCCATTTCAAGGAGGAGCATTGTTCTTAGTGCGTTAGCACAGGAACTTCCTGAAATTACAGTGGCTGTGTATTCCTCAAACTGAACGTGTTCTGAGTCCAGGTCGGGTGCTGGTCATGGTAAACTATAGAGCACAAATGAAAAACATGTAATTTATTTTTTCCAGAGGTGACATATTACTAGTTCCTGCCCCGAAATCTAGCATGAGCACAAATCACTCAAAAACAATTTCCTAAAGAGAACATATAAAATTGCTGTGAGGTTTAAGAAGAATTTGCTGTTGGAACAGGCACAGCAGCAGGGTGCTGGGTTGCATTGTAACACAAGGTGTGCCACAGCCTCACCCACATCTCAGATCCCTGTGTGTACTTTGACCACTTGGCTTTGAGATGGCATTCACTGCAGTGAACGTGCTCAGCTATGCTGCATGCCTTGCTGGAATCCGAGTGCTTTATAAAGGTACTTAAATCCGGCTCATCCTCCTGTTCTCTTCCTGCAATTAAAGCTTTTTCATTCCTTGTTCAAAGCACATAAGCTTTGAACAAGTTAATCAGGAGTTAGTATGACAGTCTCTGTAGTGCGTGTCTTGCCAATGGGTTATTTGTCACACAGAGGTTTCCTTTCTTCAAGTCTTGAGCTGGAAGCTTTGTATACAGTGCTTACTGCCTGATACTCATGTTTTGCATGAAACTTGGTTTATAAATTACCTGAGGTGTGTTTCTTCTTCTGTGACAAAGAAGAGGTGGAGTAATGAAATATTTTGAATCTTCAAAAGCATTTCATATTCAGAACTCCTTTGGCTCTTCCATGTTGTAGTTAGTGACTGAAAGGGGTGTGAGGTAAGATCCTTCTGATGGGGCCATGTTCTTTTCCTTTATTTATAGTAAAACTACCCTGTGAGAAATGCTTTTTGCCAGGCTTTGCAGAACACTGAACCTGGTGTATCCCAGAAGGCAGTGAGCACAAAAGATGAACACAGCTGCTGTTTGAGTTTGAGAAATAGCTGTTTCAAAACAAGCAGTATTTCCCCTATTGCTTTGCCTGGCTGCTTGAAACAAGGTCATTATGTTTACCTAGGAAAGCATTTGATAAATAGCTTTGTAAAAAGCAGAACCGTGGAAAGTGCTTTCCCACAGTGATGACTTGTCCGGCTGTGCTGCTGTTCCTTCAAATTCCCCAGCCCTGCTCACACCATGACACCTTCGATCTCCGCTCTCTTCATCTCCTCTGTTCTGAAGTGAGATGCAGTGTTCGCAGTTAGTCTGTCATTGCTAGTAACTTGCTGAAAAGCCAACTTCAGTAACTCTGTTCCTGGGGGACTGAATAAATGGGCTTGTGGTGGCTTGGCCAGGCCAGGTGGTCTGCAGCCTGCTTCTTAGTATCTAGTAACTTGAAATCTGTTTCTGTTAAGCGTGATCAGAACTACCAGCTGATTGCCAAAGCTCTGGTACAGGTAGGTGGAGAGGAAGTGTGAGCAGTCCTCTGTGGTCACTAGGGAGAAAGTGAGAATCCCCATGCATGCGGTGTTCATACAAAAATGAATGCAACTCTCAGATCGTAAAGTCCGCTCATTTACAGTCAGATCAAATATCACGTGTTATGCCACAAGATTTTTATTTGTCTTGGTTAATGTCTGTTTCTGTGTTCTGAAATACTTCTTTCATTTTATTGTAGGAGCCCAAATTCAGTCTTGGGAACCTTTTGATTTTCCTGGGAATCAGATGGCATTTTTATGACTTCTGAAAGACACTTAAAATCCTTGTTAATAGTATTCCCATTCTGGAAAGAAAAAAAAAAAAAAAAAAAAAAAAAAGAAAAGAAAAAAGAAAAATGAGTAACAGTTAACTGAGCTAGAATTAATGTACTGTTTTGCTAATTAAGTGTAAATCTTCACGTATTTTGTAAACAGTGCCAAGCCTGTGGGCTGGTAGCTCGCTCAATTTCAGCGAGTAGGATTCACTTTTTCTTTCTGTTTCTACAAACATTGTTTTAAAGAATGTTTATGGACGTGATGACAGATAAAAAGACTTTATATGGAGAGCTCATTTCTTGCATCACCACAAAAACATGAAGCACAGCTTTCACCGTGACCTCGATGTACAAAACAGAATTCCTCTTACCACGTTCCTCATACACAGATAAATACTATCTGTTTCTAACAAAGTCATTTCCTCCACTTTATATTTTCCCAGCTCAAGCTTTCTACTGTGAGTTCACTCTTAAACAACTCTTTCTTGACACGCTCTCGTGAAAGCTCTTCGATGAAGTTTGAAAAAGACTGAGTTTACACATGCTGTGGTTTCTCCTTCTGCATTCTGAGATGGTAAGAACATGTGAAAGCCAGGTAAGGGAGTGCTGCAGATGTCCTAACTCATGACAATTAATGTGCAGGTTTTCAGATTGCAAGATCCCTCACTTCTGTGTCAGTATGGAGCATGGCAGCTCTGGTAGTTGTCCTGTAATTAAGAGTAAATATTTAGAATAAATAAAATCCTGTTGTGTGTTATTTTTCCTAGATGGAAACTGCATAAAGAAAACACAGGCTGATAATCCCAAACTATGTTTTCTAATGCAACGTGGCTTCTGGAAACTTTCAGTACTTTGCAGGGTTGATGTCTGCCTCGAGGAATCCTGAGTGCCTGACTGCCTGGGTTTGGGTTGCATCTGATGTGGGGCATCTGCTGCTTGAGGGACTCCTGCTGAGCACTACCCAGCAGTGTGCTCCTGCTGCCCAGCTGTTAGTTTGGCTGCCACATGATTGTATAGAAATAAATATTTTGCTGTTGTAGATTAGTTTTCTATTACATCAGCTTGCTGATGTATCACGCCATGGTTGTGCAAGGGAAACATCTATGGCAGATTGCTTGAGGGTGACTTTCCCAACAGGCAACTGCCAATTACAGCAGGAGGGGAAGGTGGAATCACAACTGCAGTAGAGATGGCTCTGGAGCTGCTATGTTGTTGAAGAAGAGAAACTTTGGGAACCAGACCTAACGTGTATTTATTTGAAAGGTCATAAATGGCACACATAGCTGTTTAACTCTTCTGAGAAGAAAACACAGGAAGCACAAAACCACTACTGAAAGTAGACAAAATAAGCCACCAACCAAACAAAAGGAGCTTTGGTTTTGGGTTGCCTGAAAAAGCCTTCCAGGGTGATCAGATCTGCGTTGGATCTGAGCTGGTTGTTACAGGAAGAAGCTACGGTAGGCAGAATAAGCCAGCCTGATCCACAGTCATCAGGCACATTCCTCAGGCTGTGCTTTGGTTTGGACTTGGGCATGTTTTAAATATCATCATTCTGCCTGGGTTGTGATTTAGCAGTGATTGTGGCTGCTGAAAAGCAAAAATCATGTTTTGGCTTGTAATGTGAAAACAATCATCACTCTGAAAGTGACTTTGGATTCCTGACGCATTTCTGCTTTTCTCATTTAAGCTTCTTGTTATACATAACTGAGGGGTTACTCTTCGTTTTCAGCATATTTTACTCACTCACATCTCGTTTCTTGTTAGTTTTAATGTGTTTGACGTGCTTTGTCCATATGCAGCCCATTGTCCATCCCAGGGGCAGCATGCAAGTCTCTCCCTTCTGACCAAGACCCTAATTTTCCAAGGCTATTCATCCTCCCAGTGCTTTTCCACAGGTAGTGGCCCATTTTTATTATTCAAATTGCAGTTGAATAGCTATCTGGCAGAGATGATGATAAAAAGGGCTAGTTACTGAAATGAAATGAAGTGGAATGAAATGAAGTACATTAATAGTAAAATCATTATTCAATGTATCGGTATTAAATAGAAGCTCCATGAATACACAAGGCCTCTGCAGGTAACAGTGGATGCTAGAAAGAGCTGAAATATAATTACCAGGGACCTGGACTCAGGCAACAGGAAATGATCGAACATAAATGATTCTTCATAATCTTTGTACCTTATTAAAGCATTAGTAGCCCTATTGGTGCTGGCTGCTAACATTATTATTCCGTCTAGACTGGCAGACATCCTTTCCCTTTTGAAGCCAGCGAGGACTTCCCTCACAAAGCAAATGATTCTCCAGCTGAAACACATGCTCATTGATGTCTTTATCAGAATAACATTGTGTACAGCTGCTCTTGCCACCAAGAAATTTACTTTATATTCTTAGAATCTAAGTGTGGTTTTGGTTGGAAGAGGCCTCAAAAATCACTTATTTCCATCCTCCTGCCATGGGCTAGTTGCCAGCTCAGGCTGCACTGGGCCCTATCCAACACAGCTGTGAACACCTCCAGGGATGGGGCACCACAGCTCTCTGGGCAGCAGTGCCAGTGCCTCACCATCACCACCTTTCAGTCAAAAGTTTTCCCCAACATTTAATCTAAATCTCCCCTTTTTTAGTTTAAAACTGTTCCCCTTTGCTCTGTCACTATCAGGACATGTAAAAAGTTGTTTCTCTCCTCTTTATAAGCTCCCTTCAAGTACTGGAAGCCCGCAATGAGGTGTCCCCTGAGCCTTCTCGAGGATGAACAAGCCTAGCTCCTTCAACCTGTCTTTGTAGGAGAGGTGCTTCAGCGCTCCAAGCTTCTGTTGTTACTCCAAGTCCTTCTCCACAAGACTGCTCTCAAGTTCTTCTCCCAGTCTGTAAACATACCTGGGATTTCCCTGGCTTAAGCACAACACATTGTGCTTGGCTTTGTTCAACCTCATTAGGCCCCAAGACAGATCCCTAGGGAACACCACTTGTGACCAGCCTCTACGTTCATGGGACATAGAGCCTCTGAACATATCCCTCTGGATGCAGCCATCCAACCAATTCTTGATCCTGCAAACGTTCCACCTTTCAAATGTCTCCAATTTAGAGACAAGGATGTGGTGCAGGACCATGTCAAAGACCTTGTGCAGTCTAGGTAGATGACATCAGTTGCCTGCCCTTTATCTACAGATGCCACCACTCCATCACTGAACCAGATGCGTCAGGCACAATCTGCCCTTGGTAAAGCCAAGTTGGCTGTTTCAGATCACCTCTTTGTCCCTCACGTGCCATTGTTTCTGTGTGAGAACTGGAGTTTAAAGACTAAACTTAATCACAGGGCTCACCAGCAATTCTTTAATAGAGCTGAACTCCTTTAAGTGAGGAAGTAATATTACCTCTTCTTTCAGTGCAGGGGATAAGAGGCTCTGGAGGGATTAAAACCTTTTAACAGCATTTGCTTAGCTGGGGTGACTATGGAAAGCTTTATTGGATGGATTCAGTCCCTAGTGAAATTTTCTTAAGATGTGGCTGAATGCTAAAGAACAGAAAATGTATTTAATTCATCTATCTTAGCTTTTGTTCAATTTGCATAGCTGTTGACTCGCCAGTAGGTGCTACACTGACAACTAGACTGGCAGCAGGATCTTTTCCAGATAAAACCATAGAATCACAGGATCATGAAGGTTGGAAAAGACCTGTAAGACCATCTAGTCCAAACACTGACTCATCCCCACCGCTCCCACTAACCATACTCCTCAGTGACTCATCTCATTTCTTGAACACCTCTGGTGATGGTGACTACACCAGCTCCGTGGGCAGCCTGTTCCAATGCCTCACCACTTCTTTGGAGAAGGAAGTTTTCTTAATATCCAACCTGAACCTCTCTTGGTGCAGGCTAAATCTGTTACTTCTCATCTTAAATCACACACTGATGCTGATTTCCTATCTCTCCTGGATGTCTGCTTGGGTCAGCTTTAGGGAGGTTTGCTTTGCGTTAATAAGCAAGTAATCTCCACCTGGTCATCACCAATCCCTCAGTGCTGAGCTATGGGAACACGTCTGTGTTGAGGTAGGCAATTGCAGCATAAGTGCACGTGGGCAGCTTTGGTGTGTCAGGTCAGACTTTGAGGTGTATGTGATAGCGGTGAAGAGCACAAGATGTATCGCTCCCTGCAGAACTGGTGGGAGAAGCCTCACAGAAGGGCTTTGAGGTCAGGGTTCTGGCTGATGGAGCTATGTTTAAAGAAGCTGTCTCCAGCTGTTTGATTTAAGCCATGCTCAAAGAAGCAGGGCTGTGTATTTTTGTAAACAAGCCAAATGGTATAAAAGGTGCTTTATTCCTAACTGGAGTAACCTGTAGGACTCTATAAGCTGGCCAGTTGCCCAGATCAAGAAAGATCTCTTCCTGCAAAAGGAAAGTTGGCAGATGGAGCATAATCAGGAATTTTTATATATATATATATTATATATATATATATATAAAATTTTTGTCAGATGTGCTGAAGAGACATAGTAAAAACTTCGAAGTTTTTATCCATGTATTTTCAAAACTGAACATGATTTGTGTGTGACAGTATATTTTCAGAATGCACTTGGAAACAGTGGTAAAAAAGGCATTTTCTTACTGCAACAGTTGTGGTCCTCCCTCATTTCCATGCCCTATTTATTGATGTTAGCATCAAAACTAAGTCCCTGCTACTGTCAGCACTCCAGGGAAGGGAGGAGAGCTCAGAGTACACCTTAGTAAAAGGCATTTGCTGAGGTGTGCGGTTCAACTGCAATCGCATACCCAAGAGCAATGTATCTGTATCACACTTCAGATACAGCTCCTGTCAGAAAACAGGATGCTAGAGATGCTTTAGCACTTTGTATTAACCCTGGTTTTACGTGTACCATTGAACACGTGTTCAAAGATTATGTCCATATCTGAGGGCATGTCATGTTCTGTGCAGATGCAAACTGTGCTTTTATTTTGGCCACAGGACATTCATCACCAATGGCGAAGTGCCAGCTTGGTTCTCCAGTTCCACGTTGAGTTTCCAGTTAGGAAAACAGAACCCATTTGAGGCAAAAAAAGAGAGCCTCCTAAAGTTCTCTTTTAGAGCCAGTCTTCAGAGTGGGACCATGCATCCAGGATTGGGAGTGCTTTCAGCACTTTGGGGTACGCCTAGAGCTGCTCACCCACTCTGAGCTGAGAGCCATTTCCTTGAGGGATGGCAGCCACAGGAGCAGTCAGCAAAGGCTAAAATGTATTCTTCTTGTGTGTTTGTTCTGCAGGAACACAAGGGTTGCATTTGCTGTTGTGTGATGCAGAATATGAACAGTGAGGGTAATTTTGGTCTTGGGGGATTTTTAAAGGTTGTTTTAATTTCTCTCTGAAGGACTTACTGTGCAGTAAATAGCTGTTAAATCATTACTTTATCCTTTGGCAGACGGAATTAAGCAACTGCCTAAGAAAACATTAGTGAAAACATTTAGTAAGAAAAGATCATACATGCCAAAGTAGGACACCTTGACCGGGATGGCTGACTCATCAATTCGACATATTCTGCGTTAAATATGGAAAGCTCATATGTCATCTCTCAGCAAGAGAAAAAAGAAATGTATTTTATCTTTGGAAGATGACTTACAAATCAGATGGCATCTCAGCTAAATCTCTATGCAGGTGAAATACCGATGTGCAGCATGTCTCATTCTCTGTACAGCCATGTAGGTGCATTGGTGCTGTTGAGAGGATCCTGGCCACAACCTCACACTGCTGGATGTATTTCTTTTTCTAGTCATCAGCTGGGTTTCTCCACTGAATCTGTGTTTCTAACCTTCATTGAAAATTGTGAATGGTGATAATTTAGATGCTTATTTCTTTTTCTCTCTCCTCCCCATGGAAGTCACTGGAGTCTTGAAGGCCTGTCTGATCCTGACTTCAGTGACCCCTGGGAGCGTGAGAGCCAGCCTAAGGCTCGGCAGCCAACAGACTCAAATGGGAGCATTCGCTAAACAAGCAAGGGAAGCACTTTTACGCAGGCCTTCTAGGTGTCCCTAAAAACTGGATGAAATCATAAAGAATAAATCAAACATCACTCTCATCTTTCCAGATATATCAGTTATTTCTGGTGCTGTTTCAGCTCTGTTCATCTCCAAGAACGAAGCCCCAAATCCTCTCTCTTTTTTCCCAATCTAGTTCTCAGTTGGAAAAAAATATAAAAATCCACTCGAAGGCAGAAGCGTGAGCAGGAAACACAAGGCAGGCTCCTGATTACTCAGTCAAGCTTCTTCTCTGTTTGAATCCATGGTGATTGCTAAAAATACTAATGTTTTTAAAATGTCTCTCTAAAGACTCATGCTTGAATATTATACATCATCTTATTTAGCCATGTGCAGGTTGTCTTGTGCCCAGTGCTGCACAAGCGCACAGCAGAAGTTCTTATGCATCTGCTGCTCTTCAATCAATATTATGCAGGTAGCGGCACAATAGAGTTGTCTCTGTCCCACCATTTTGAATGATTACTTTAGTTTAAGCTAAAGATGTGGTCTGTGGAGTTGATTTCATTCAAAAATTTCTTGCAAATCCCTTATGAAGAGATTTGTAGAGACAGCAGCTTTTTAGCATCAAATATATTAATCAGGGTTTGCATTGATGGTAAAGTGTTAGCTGGTGAGAAGCTCTTTTTAAAAGCCATTGCACAGAAATGATCCAGTGAAAATGTTATGACACTGAAGATAGATGGTGTTGCACAGACATAGTCCAGTGCAGGATTTACCCAAAGAAAATCAATCCACATTTGGCTCGCATTAACCCTGTGGGAAAACATTTGCAGGTGATTTTCTCAGCCTTCTCCTTCACAGTCGATGGAGGCACTTCAAATTCAGGTCAAAATGGAAAAAGCTGTCAGTGCCTGGCGGTGTGCTGTGCTGCTGCACTCCTCCCCTCAGTGCAGATCAAGCACATCCACAGCGAGAATGTGCGATAGAGTGTTCCATAATGCTTGACTAGCACGAGACTTTGTCTGTGTTTTCAGAGTCAACTTTCAGCATAACAAATCCAGCTAATCAGATGTGCTTCCACTCTGTTTTGAGTCCTGAATGAGTCAGGGAGAAGCATAACCCAGAGATGTCTGCGTCTTCCACCAATGAACGCCTATCGCATGCTTTGGTAGATGGCATTACTGGAAGTACTATCACTGGTGCTACTTCAAAACCCTCTGTGTGCTGTGATCACAGCCTGGCTGCTGTCAGGAGTGAAACCATCCTGCACAAAGCAGGTGTGGAACAGACCGTGTGATGTGCTTGGCTGAGCCCTCAGGAACAATCTAACTCCCTTCCTCTCCTTCACCTCTCTGCACAGAGGCTTTTAAATTACAACTCCATGGAAACATTTTCTGTGCACCATCTGGCTTCATGTATTTTTCAACGAGTTGATAAGTATTTACACACCCTAGAGAGAACAGATAGTTACTGATTTGTTACATGGGAAGGGAAACAAAGCTTTTTCAAAACTGATTTTATATACAAGCCATTGGATTAAGTGCTTTAAATTTTGCCAGGATCCCAATGACCATTGTGGTGTTGGTTTCACAAAATTTCCACCCCATTTTTCACACTGAACTTGCTAAGATAGCTACATATTTTTCCTAGTGATAACGGTTGGATTGAATCACTGTGTAGAAATGAAAACGCATATTCCTTACAAACTGCACTTTAACTGATGCTTTGTCCTCCTTATTTCAGTACTATAATTGCAGTATTAAAATAATGAGTACAGATTCTTGCTACTGAGCAGCACTGCTCACACACAGGGAGAAGATGCCATTAAAATGCAAAGATTTCAGGAACTAGCAATCGTCTGAACTCCACAGGTGAGGAGAAAATGAGAGGACCTAGAAATACATGAAACGAAGATCTTTTGGGAAAGTTAACACCTTTCTGTGCCTGCATTTGGTCTCCCAAAAACGTCTGTCAGTCGGCCTGCAAGAAAAAAGACTATTGGTTTTGTTTTTAAAAATATTAAAGGCATTACTAAATTTTTAATTCAAAGCACTGTGAATCTAAGATGAATCATTTTACTGACTTAGTGGCTACACCAGATTTCATATGAGCTAGGTATTAATGCCTGGCACTATGCCACTGGATGTAATTTGTGAGTTCATCATAACCCGATCCAGTCTATGTCAAATACGGAGTAATTCTTCATATTTTTGAGACAATATCATTCCTAAATCTGCCAAGGAAGAGAATTAAAGAGAAGCTTATTTGAAAAGATATACTGCCAAATTTCAGCTTTGTGAAGTGGTAGTTTAAATGATATCTGACTACTGAGTGCCAATTGCTGTCAGAGCATGGGTTTGTTGTATGGACAAAAAGAAATGTAACACTTGGAGCTTCTTACTTAGCAAAATTTGCTGCTATGCTACTAGTGTTGGGAAGTTCATTGATAAAACCAAGAAGAAAATGCCAGTTGGTCTGCAATGGCTAGTGAAGGTTTTATTTGGTACCAGGACAACAGTACAAGTGAAACAGGTACAGCTGAAACTGCAAGAGAGAAAACACTACAGAGCAGTGTGCAGCCACTGCATTCTAAACATGTTTTTTACAGACTTTTGGCCATAGACTCCAGTTTCTTCCCACCTCAAATGCCACATGTTGGTCTGCTCACTTCTCTTGCAAGTCAAGTCAAAATCGCTGGCTCCCTCTCCTGTTGTCCTTCTATGCCTTTGTTCCTACTGCAGGTCAAAATCTTGCTGTCGGAGATCAGCAATAATACTGGATAGAACAAACCTCAAGATATTTTGTTCCTTCAAACTGCTTTTGATTATTAATGCTCACTGCAGAATTTACTTAAACACATATCTGTAATCAGTACAGTTTTAAGGATGGTTTGGCCTTAGGATATGCCTGTGTTCCTTTGTTCCTGGCCACTGGTTTCCATGTTGTAAGAGAGTGTAGAGCTCCTTCAGTCATGATATGATGCCAATTTGCGCAGCTTCCTAATCACCAGATTCCAGAAATGATTAATGGTTAATACCATTCATGTGTGTCACAGCAGATCCTTTCAGTGATTCCAGCAGCATCTCCACATGACACCAGTTACAATGGGTGGCAGACCTTCATTGTAAGGGAATGGAAGACATGGATAGGAATGTGAACGAGCTCAACTGGCAAAACACTGATGGGGAAGCAATACTAGGGTGAGCAGCCTTCTAGATGCTGCTTCTGTTAGAAAATAACTTCTGTATTCTTGACATTAACCTCAAAACGTGCACAAGTTATTAACCTGATTGTCCTTCAAAAGAAAAATCAGCCCAGCAGTATCTTGCTATTATAACAGTGGAACCTACATTTACCTACAAAGCCCAAAGTTTTGGAGCATATCATGGTTTAGAACTTCCAGTACTGACTAACTACATGCCAAGCTCGGGACATTTAAGCTAGAACACATTTGTCAAGAATGAATAGCAGTTGACCTCCTGCTTGTTAAATATTGTTACTCTTTGTCTTACCTGCTATCCCAAGACATTTGCACTTGGTTTGTTAATTGTCTTTTCTGCTGATATCAGAATAAGCCCTACTCCCACTGCAAAGCGAATCATGGGAACTGCAATCAGTGCAACACAAAGCGAGTCTAAGATTCACGCTTTGCTATTTTCCCTTTTATTTCTGCTACCCAAAGGGCTGGCAGCAGTTCAGAAAATCCAAGTGCTTTTGAAGTCTCCTACACCTGGCTAGGATAACTTCAGCTTGTCAGCAGCTGTTAAGAGAAATTCTGCCAGATATTGGCTTAGGAACAAACAGGGATGTGCTATGAGTTTACTGCAAGCCAAACAGAAACTATTTATAGATGACAGCCCCTGCATTTGCATTATTTCTTCTTAACAGAACAATTAAAAAATGTAGCCCTTCAGCTCTGCAGCCAGGTGCCTCTGGAGTTGGGACGTGCCAGGTGACAGCCCATACGATGGGATGCACATATTACACAAGGGCTAGGGATACAGCCTCCTGGGCTCCTGACACAACCACATTGGACTCATCAGTATTTTTGGAATATGTTCTGGTACAGATTGCAGAGAAGGTTGTTATGTGGCACACTGGGATCTGCCAGGTGAAGAAGATCCAACAAGCTGCGTGGTCCCCCTCTGAAACAGCAGTTCTTGGTACTATTCAGGGCTTTAACACTAGTGAAATCGGATGCTGAAATGTGTCTTGTTTGCCCTCCTTTGGTTTTGTCTATTGGCAGTGATCTGGTATAGAAAAACCAAAGATACAATAATAAAAGACCAGATCAAAATTCGATTATAAATATTGATTCATACTGTGCTTATTAGTTCAGTTCGATGATAAGGAATTGGAATTGAAATTAATAACAAAAACATATTTCTTTGAAGTTACACCATTAAATTCATGCAAACATCTGAGCATGTAAAGGCAGAAAAGTGACTCTGTCAAATATGATTTCATAGTATGTCTCACTCTAACAGACATGAAACTGACCAACAAACTTTAACACCCTTATTGACCTACAAGTTATACTCATTTGGTCACTTTTGTAATACGAAACGGAAAAGCTGGCAATTAGCAACATGGTCAGCAACTGCTTTTAAAATCAATTTTCACAAAACTGAAAAACAAAACAAAGACCAACGACGAGTCCTTTGTGGCTGCCCAGAACAGGACTCAAAAAATAATGAAAAAGAAATGACGTGAATAACCAGGAGCTGTTAGCGAGCCTTCCATCGGTTAACGTCTAAAATGGAATTAGGGGGAAAAAAGAACGTAGTTAAACAGCGGTAGCAAAATGGAAATGATCTTAACAGCCCCAACAGCGCACTGCGTCCACGCGGGAGGAGAGGACGGCGCTGCTTTGTTGCAACGACTGCAAGCCCATCACCCTGATCGCAGCGCTGAGCAAACTGCCGCAGCTTATGGAGGACCGAATTAACAGAGATTGCACTATTCAGCGAAGGCATTTCCGCAGAACAGGTCTTGTGGCGATACTGAGGCACCTTTTATTTACGCAAACGCCTGCTGGACGCAACTTGCTATAGCCCAAAGCCGGAAAGGCCGCCAAAGCCGCGACGCGGGCTCCAGCTGCGCTCAGCTCCGCCGCCGGCCGGCCGCTCCCCGCCCCGCTGATGGCGGCGCTCCTCGGGGCGGATCGCAGCGCAGCACAGCGCCCCTCCCGCCACCGCCGTCGTCTCCTCCCGTCCCCCCGGGGCTCCTCCCGCCCGCGGCCTTTTCCGGCGCCCCCCCCCTCCCGCCGCTGCCACATCCTCCGCTGACATCAGCCCGCGCCGCCATATTGCACGCGAAGCCGCCTCCGCCAGCTCGGCCCCCGCTGCCTCCGCCTCCGCGGCCCGGCCCCACTCCCCATGACCGCCCCCGGCCGGCCGCAGCCGCGGTGCGGGTAGGGCCGAGTGGGAGCGGCTCCCGCTACTCCGGCTCCGCGCTCCCGAGTTGTCGCCGAGCCCCCCGCCGCCTCCTCCTCCTCCTTCTTCTTCTCCTTCTCCTCTTCCTCCTCCTCCCCACCCCCCAAACCTCCTAAACCCCCGGCCCGGCCTCTGCCCTCCCGCCGCCCGCAGCCATGACGTCCCTCACGCAGCGCAGCTCCGGCCTGGTGCAGCGCCGCACCGAGGCGTCCCGCAGCGCCGCCGCCGACAAGGAGAGGGGGGCCGGGGGCGGCCCGGAGGACGAAGACCGTCGGGAAGAGCCGGGAGACGACGAGAAGGGAGACTCCAAGGAAACGCGGCTGACCCTGATGGAGGAGGTGCTGCTCCTGGGCCTCAAGGACCGCGAGGTGCGGACCGTGCGGGGGGGGGTCCGGGGAGAGGGGACGCCGGTGACGGGGAGCGTGTGTGGAGGAGGGGGGATCTGCCGTGTGTTGGCTGGGCCGGGGCGCGGGTGGGTCGGGGGTGGCTCTGGAGGCCAGGGTTAGGGTGCCTGCAGGTGGGACGCGCAGCCGTGAGGCCCGGGCAGCCTTGCGGTGGCTGTGCTACTGCTGCTCGCCCGCCGCTGGGACGTGGGAGTCTGGGCTGCGTAACGCCTTGTGCCCGCAGGGCTTCGGGACGCTCGGCAGCCCTTTCTGAAAACGCTTCTGAGGCTAATGCGTGCGAAAAAGGCCGGAAAGTTGATGGAGACAGACATAATAAAAACGGGCCTCGAATCCTAAGCGGGTCAAAATGAGGAAATAGGTTTTTATGTAACTCCGTGTTTCAGTGAGTTTATGATATCCTTGTTTGTCGTGGTTGTGTGAACAGCAAAGCGTATTTCTATGGATGTGGTGGTCAGCTTCGTACTGACTTATCATTACGAAGTGATAATCAATACAAAGGACGTGCACACTGTGCAAAGCCTTATCAGGGAAAACAATTTGATATGCTGTGTGGTGAAGCACACCTTTGTTGTGATGCCTTTATTTTAGTTACTAGCTGTCACGTGTGCTTAATTAAGTGACCTGCTTAATTCTCTGTTGGTGTTGCAAGTAAACTAAAGAAGACTGATTTGGGTGGAAGTATCATAAACCCATTCACAAGCAGAAAATAACAAGAGGAAACTGCCAAGCAGTGTGTTCCTTGGCAGTGGGTTGCATCTAGAATAACTTGACTGGTTGATGTTGTGTAGATTAGGAAGTAGTTTTTCTAAATAATGGTAATTTTGTTGTTGGGGTTCTGTCTGTGTATATATCTGGTGCAATAACATGCTTTATTTCTCTCTCAGTCCACGTACTTCAGTTCACGTTTTTCTAATCCCATTTTTCCCAGACGGACCTTGCCATGGCATCACAGTAAAGTCAGCAGATACTCACAGAGATGTGTGCTTCTTCCTACTGATCCTGAAGATGTGCCTATGTGTGTTGCTCTTCTAACTCACCTGAATAGTTGCAGGGAAGAGTTGGGCTTGCTGAGTCAAGTCAGGATAGGAGGACTTGCTCTGAGAAAGATGGATTAGACTAGGTGAATTTCCAGCCCTTTTTTTGCTCACGTGTGGTAAATCTGCTGAATCCGTGGGTTCTGGGCTGTAAAGATTTCAAACTAGGGAGCATTCTGTCTGCTTAGAAAGAATGTACAGCACGAGTGTTTCCTTGTATATCAGAAGTTAGTAATTCATACTGGGCCTAAAAAATGCAGCTTTGCACTGCTAAATCATCTGACTTTTAGTATAAGTGGTGATGGTACATGCTACAGGTAATGCAGTGTTTCTGTGTACAAAAAAGGGAATTGATTGCAGTGGCATGGGTATTCGTGACTCCCTTGAGATTTTGCAGTTGAAACATCAGACAAGAAGAATGATGAGAATGATAATGTCATCTGTAGGGTGGGGGGCTTATGTGCACCAACTAGCACGCAGTTTCTGAGGCTGGTTAGGCACGAATCACTAGAGCCTGTGTTTTACTTCTGTGTCTGTACCTCTGTCTTTTATAGAAGTAAAGCTCTTTATCTTCAGGGTTTTTTAAATTTAAAACTAGATAAATTTTTGAAGATTTGGGGTTTTCTGTTGTTCTAGTGAGCAAAACAAATTTATTTTATGCAGTTGGGAATGCTTTTTATGAAGTTTTTACTTCCAGTAGAATTGATCCCCATTGACATTTGTTTGAGGCTTTCTCATGACAGCAAGTGGAGAAAAGTAATAAAAGGTCTATAAAGAACAACTGTGAAACTGCACAAAGGGTAAGAGACAGGCAAAAGCAGGTATGTGAGCTTTAATCTCAACTAAAAGCCAGTGAATCTGCAGTTGTCAATGTTCTTGTTTGACTGTATGCTGAATTACTTCATTGTGTTGGAATAGAATAAAAGTTACAAGACTGTACTTTGGTAAGAATGCATTTCCCTAAAAACAGTTACTTCACAAAAGTCACCGCTAACTGCATTGATAACTTAGCTTTGACAGTTTTGGAGTTAATTTTTTTAAACATTAAACAGTAGTGAATTATGGCATAACATGTAAATTTTATCAGGAATGCCTCGCGTGCCAGTGGACACTGTTTATAATTTCTTTGTATAGGTGGAAGAGCCTTTGCTCTTCGGAGAGCTTTACAGGAAGATTCAGACAGTGATGGAGAGGTGCGCTCAGTGTTTCTAGGAGATGGCAAGGTATTTGTGAGAATCCTGCTTTCGTGGCAGCACAAGGCCTTCAGCAGCCATCGCAGAGCTTGAGTTGTTGCCTGGTTGTCTCCGCACTGTTGGTTCAGCCATGAGCACATCCTGCTGCCCTAACAAACGCAGAGCACCTCATTCTTAATGCTTGAACACAATTAACAGCCTTTACACATGCTTCCTAGGCATTGTCTTTTTAATTTTTTTTTTTCTTTTCTGGTAAGTTTGATCTTATTAAAATGTGATTTATGTACATGGGCTGATTGTTCTTCTTTTTTTTTTTTTTCCACTGATGGTTCCTTTTCTGTATCTCCTATGTATTCATAACTATTTCTGTATTCCAAGGTTGAGACAGGTTGCAAGGGGTGTGTGCTGATATACGCACATGCTTGCATAAGGTGTCAAATGCTGTGTCCTTGGAGGAACAGATAATTCAGTGGAACAGAATGCATTACTGCAGTTCTAGAGGGAACATCCTTCAATAAATACCTGGAATCCCTCTGGAAATGAGGCTGCAAAGGGGAGTCTTGTTCATCCATCTAGAGCAGAGTAGTAGCCTGTTGCTACAGGAATAAAAAATACTGAAATAAAATACTTTGCTGTGTGAAGTTAAAAATAGTATTATGGTAGGATAGGTCAAAGCTGCGGTGAAAGGGAGATTGTTATATGGAACTTCTGAAGCATCTGAGGTCGTCACTGCCAAAAGAATTGAGTGGTAAACACTGACTGCTTATTTGTAAATGACAGCGAAAGGGCTAGTGCAGGCCAGTGGGCTCTTCAACAGTGGCTCTTCCAGATACTGTCCAGCTCTGTCCCATAGGAAGCTGGAAGGCTACAGAGTGCTCAGTAGCCATCCCTCTTTAAGTTTGTTGTTTTTTTTTTTTCTGTATGTAGGTTTTGTTTTGTCTTTTCCTTTTTTTCTTTTTGGACGTCTCTCTTGATAGTGGTTGGGAATCTGTTGAAATGCAGTGGTGCTTACAGCTGTTATATGTATCCTATGTCACAGCTAGATGAGTCAAAGCAGCGACAGAGGTTTATAGTTTAGATAATAATGCTAATAAGGTAAAACTCATATTTGATCTGTAACTAGTCTGTTGTTTGCTGAAAGAAAGCTCATGTGAAGTATGCTGAAATAAGTTGTACTACTGCCTGCTCCAACAGGGAATGTTTCTGGCTCTGTTATTTGTTCCTTTGGTGAAGCCTAAGATGTTATTTGTGAGAGTGAAGCAATATTCAGTCACTTAATTAGGTGCAGAAATTCTTTGGAATCTTTGCTCATGCTGGGCCTTTGGAAGCCTCTTTTATGGGTGAAGTTTCAGTGTTAACAGTAGAGTTACAGTGTAGCTTTTTGTCAAAATAACGTGAAGGCTTCTATGTTAAATTTTCATTCTATTGAAATAAATTATTTGGGAGTTGGTTTACCTGTTTCAAGTGTGTTGTTTGATGCTGATCAGGTTAGTGCTATAATGTTGTTTATCCTTAAAAAAAAATCTGAGCAGTTAGATTTATTAGTGAAATTCCTGCTAATCCTAAAGAGTTTTTCATGAAAAGTGGGGAAAAAAAATTACAACTTTTGAAATGGAGTGGTGTTTTGTCCAGTCTTAAATTTTGATTTTGTGATGATGCAGAAGGTTGTGGGGTTGATAATTTGTAGGCAAAAAAAAAAAAAAATACTGGTTTTGAAAAGTTTTGTTGTAACCTTCTTAGTTCTGCTTAAAAGAAAATCATATCCATGGTATAACAATGGAGGGGGGTAATGTCTGTGATTAAGTCATTCCTTTCCTAGTTCTCTGCCTTTCTGCCCTTCTTTCACCTCCCAACACAAGGTCTGAGCTGGCAGAAGATGAGAGGTGCAAGCTGAGGAGTACACGAATTCTGAGATGCAGTGAAGTGCCCCTTTACTGTGCTTGCCAGTAAATCCTCCTCAAGTCTTTGGAGGATCTGGAAGCAGCGTTATATCTATAAGTTGACTTTGTGTTGAAAAGGTGTTCATTTTTCAAAGTTAGGATGCAGTGTGTGTTATCCCCACTCCTCTAGCATGGCTAATCTGTGATCTGTATTATTTATTCATGAATAACTTCAAGTGTAGCATAATTCTTCCTTTCATCTCAAGTGTCTAGTGTAGGAAAACCAGACAAAAACTTATTCAGAGCCTTTCTAGTGATACATCACAATTTTTTAGTGCTCTTAATAAGGAAAGCTGTAACTCTTCTTCTTCTCTTCCAGCAAGCTGTTTTTCTGGCAGATTTTTTCATAATGTGTACCTGAGAAAGTACTGCTGGTTAGTCGTGGAGTAAGTAATTGTTGAACAGAAAAGCAGGGTTTTATTTTTAAAAAAAATATATATTTCCAGGGTTTGGGTTTTTTTGGTTTTTTGGTTTTTTTTTTTCTGTTCTTTTTTTGACAGCGAAGCAGTTGAGGCACCGATGCACTTAATTAAGCTGCATGTAATGGGCCTTCTTTGCAAGGCCGAATTGACAGCCTAAGAATTGCAGGCAGTATGTCAGCTATGAATTTTCTTCTCAGAGCAAGTGACTGCAGCACACGTTCACTGGTGTTGTGTTAGCTGGGGAAGGGGAAGCTAGTTCCCAGTAACAGTGCAGGTCAGTTTCTTTTGCATAGGCACATTTGCACTGAGCTTTTAGTGAGGAAGGTAAAAATATCAATTGTCTCACTGTGTACTGCTGCTGAGTACTTGTTTTTCCATAGCTAACCTGCTTGTAAAATGTCAATTTCAGTAATTTATTTTCTTTAGTTTCAGAATGAAATATTGAAATGTTACTGCAGAAAAATTTAACATGCATATTTCTGACATAAAAATAAAAAAATTCATAAAAACATGAAATAGAACAAAACTGTTCTCTTCCTCTAAAAGATGCTGCCTGTAAAGCTGGGTGTGTGGGAGCAGATAGGCGTGTTGTGGTATGAGGAAGACTGTTAGTCTCAGTGCAGAACCATGGGTTGGCCCCACCTCTTAACTTACATTGAACTACAGTATTTCAGCCCTTTTGTTTCATTTTGTTTGTGGTGAACCATTAAGATGATGAGTGGTATGCCTTGTGAGCTAGATCTTTGTAATTGAAAAGGCATTAAATGTTTGCAGGACTTACTGCTGTTTGTGGACATTGCAGGGTGCTGTTCATCACACCAGGAAGTTAGGCTGTTGGGCTTTTTGCATATCTTTCTGTTGCTAGTTTTCTTCCCATGTGTAAGCTGCTTATTGCTAAATATTTTATAATAATTTCCTTTTACAGTGTTTTTGGATAGCATTGTGTCATTATAGCCAGCCATTACCTGACAGGCTTGCAGTCTTTTGTATGCAGGCAGGTGTTGTACCATGGATTTTCTGTTTAGCAAACGGTCTTTCCAGTTTTTACTTCTGCAGATGCTTTTTTCTTCCCCATCTGACAGTCTTGACTAGGAGAGAATCATTCCTGTGTATTGACTTTCAGCACATTTTTTGCATGCCTTACTGGAGGAGGCAAGTATAGTACTTTCTGATTGGATTGAGTTATACAGCAGGAAGGGTGCCAGGGCTCTCTCTGAAGCACCAACTACAGCTGCTTTCCTATAGGTTATTTAAATATGGTTTCTGCTTTAGCAGCATCTGCAGGCTGTGTACAAGACTTTGCAGTTGGTACATTTTAAACACTAAATGGAATGACTTGTTCCTTTTAGTGCAAGAGCAGGGCAACAGGTGGATTTTTTCTTATCTCATAGAGAGAATGTTGTGACGTGGCATTCTTAGGAGATGGTCTGTTTCTTGCAAACTTTTTGCACCTGGGTAGATGAAACAAAGGCTGTTCTGAAAAACAACAAGCTGAAGGGATCTAGGGGAATTCCGACAATCTCATTTTGTACACATTTTTTAAAACCTCTAAGACATTGCTCTGGAAATTCATTATCTTCACAATGACTGATAAATAAAGATGGTTCACCTCCTTCAAACTTAATTACTCTGCTGCTCCTCTGTTTGTATTAACCCAGTGCTTTACTTTGTGCTTAAGTTGTCACAACTATGGAGGGGAGAAAAAAGGTAGGAGAGAAGGATGGCTGTTGTATTTAGGGGCTGATACCAGTATATTGGTAAGTCAAGAGGAGAGAGTTCTAATTGTGTTGCCTAGTCAATCCAAACCAGTTAAGCATCCCCCTATTACTTAGCCAGCATTAGACCCACTTTCTCTGCATTAGAAGGACGTACAGGATTTCAGCTCTTCTCTTTCTGTGAGAAGAGCCGTGCCATGTCTGGCTGAGGTGGAGTTAATTTTCCCTGCAGCAGCTGGTTTGGTATGCAGTTCTCCATTCGTGACCTAACCATTGCTGATAAAGGATCCTGTTAGAGCTGTTGCTGAAGGCTGCCCAGCAGCATCAAGGCCTTCCCTGTTTGTCCCTGGGGCGCAGTGGGAAGGCCTCACCCGCAGCTGTGGGGGAGTCTGCCAGGATAGCCGGCCCGCGGGTATTATGTGCCATATGGCCTCATGCGCGGCAAAATAAAGAGGGGGTGGGGGTCGTTGCTCAGGGACTGGGTGGTTCTGTCTTCCGTGTGGGAGGTGGTGAGCCGTTGCCTTTGCATCACTTTTTTCTTTTTTTCTTTCTTCTTTGCTTTTCTTATTAAACTTTTCATATTTCAGCACACAGGATTTTGACTGCACTGTGGGTTGTTTTTGTTTTTGTTTTTTTTCATTCTCACCCTATCCTGCTGAAGGGGAGAGAGCAATTAGTCATGGGGCTCAGCTGCCCGCCAGGGTCAGCCCAGCACCACTGGTGTGCTGTGTTGTACTGTGAGCTTCTGCTTGTTAAATTTGCACCTAGGCAGGATGTGATCTCTTTGTGTCTGTTCCTGCCATGTTTGCTTACTGCTGTGGGAAGATTCCTTTTGAATGAAATATCTGCTGTGGAGGATTTGAGCACCAGTTCTAATTAAACATTTCTTTCAAATTGGGGCCAGATTGTATGCTCAATGACAATAGCTGGTAGTGTAGAAATTAAGTTGCAGGTTATGGAACAAGCTTATTGCAAATTTTGCGCAGCGTATGGAGAACAGAAGTTCTCAGAAGGCAGTGTTGCATGAACTGCACATTAATTGAAGTAGCTGTCTGCTTGTGCATGCACCTAATCATGCCAGAAGTGAGGATTCTGTGTCTTTTGTTAAAGGTTCAGCACTGTGCATGGATAAGTTGCTTCCTCTTCAGCAAAGTTGTCTTTTAGATCTTCCCTTTGGTGAGAAGATACCTGAGTATATGTCTGTGCACATGCTTACAAAGCTGGGTGGTAGCATTTGGCTTTAATGCTTTCAGTAGTCAACAGCAATTGCTATTTGTTATTCTTAAATGCAATTTCAAGTCAGTCAAATAACTGACAAGTTTCTTGTCAACAAAATTATACTTTTCAGAGTATGTCTGCATGCTTTCCTGTAGTATTTCTACTGTTTGGCTGTCAGAACGCTTCAGAGACTTTCTTTACGACCTTGTGTTTATAACTAGACTACAATTTATATTCCAGTAAAATGGCTAATGATTTAAATGTCGCTGAAGTTAGAAAAAGGACTGCAGTTTGGCACTATGTTCTTCAAATTGTAGTATTTGAGCAGTTCTGCACTCAAGTTTGCTTTTCTGTCTTAAACCTCTGCAGTGCTGAGAAGGCACTGGCTTGCCTGAAAGGTAAGAATTGCTGTGAAGAGTTGGTTAAATGTAGGTTGGCACAGTTTCTTAGAGACAGTAAAGAGGAATCATTTTTTATAATTGCAAATTAAATATCCAGGTATGGAGCTGAAATGTTTTTGCTTTGACGCATCAGAAAATACAAAATATTCTCCTAGAGAAGTTTGTCTTGAATATTTTGAGTATTCTCAAATCCTTTTTTTCCATGTTACTGTGTTTGAGGTATGACTGATGAGGGATGAATGTCTCTCTAGTATTCTCATTTTTTTTCCAATTACGCAGATAGGTAGAATGGTTCCTTTTGCTGAATCTGAAATTATTTTGTACCAATTTAAGGGCATCTTGAAAAATGAGACTCCCTGTTTTCTTCACCAGATTTAAAGTGTACTCAAAATTACCCTCTCTGAATGCATTCCTATTAGGTGAAGCTGCGTTGTGCCATTCTTTAAAAGAAGTTGGTTAGGGAAGAAGTTAAAATTGAAATCTGCCAGGTGTTATTGTTGCCAAAACTAAAATCAATTTTTTGCACTTTAGGGAAACTTATTGTCTTAGAATCTAAACACAATGAAACAACTTTGAGCGTCTTCACCATAACAGGTTTTTGTTATTTGCTTGTCTTTTAGGTCCATAATACAGGGAAGAGAAGGATAAACAATGAGTGGAAATGAAGGAAATGATTATTGAAGAATTCTTAAGCAAGACTCTAACCCTGAACATTTTCTTTTCAGCTAAACATGAGTAGGTTGGGCTGAGACCGTGCAGATCCCTTGCAAAGGAAATTGATTTGGGTCTTGGCAGAGTATACTGCCACAGAAGCTGAACTTGATGTTATGTTTTAACTCATTTGGCATCGTGCACAACTGTAGTGTTACTGCATTTCTTAGGTTGGATTTCTTGGATTTCTTAGACACGGATTTTCTTAGAGGTAAAAATATAAAAATAAAAAATCTATAGCTTTTGTACGTAGAGATCAGTATATGAGCTTTGAACATTTTTGGAAAGTAAGAGAGACTCCCTGAGTCATTAAAGGACATACAGATTTTGACCACATCTGCTTTTCTTGTTTAAGACTTCCACTGTCAGCTGCAGCTTCTGTGCTGTTAAGCTCATCTACAGGAACATTAAACTACAGTAACATGCCTTGGAAAAGATAGAATGTATTTTTTGATTCTTTGAAGGTGAAAATGAATTAGTGTTGTAATAAAACATACCTGTACTGAGGTTAGCCCAGTATTATTGTGACAATTCAAACAATTTTACACATTCCAGCCTGTCTTCAAGTTTTGTTACAATTAAGCTTTTCCTTTCTCTTCTATCATCGTTATGTATTGTTTGCATTTTCCCCCAGCTCCTTATGAATGTGGTTAGATATGCTAGTAAAAAGACTTTCAGTTGGTTCTTTCTGGAATTAGGGTGCTTTGCATGTTTACAGTCTCTCTAAGGTTCCTTGAAGAGCTGGCTGAGGACTTGACAGAGGTCCACTTGAGGACCTAGTTAAGGAGAAACTCATGCTGGCTGTTCAGGAGAGGAGTAGAGCAGAACTAGCATAGAATTGCCATTATATTCCTGTTATGTCTCCTCTACTTGCAGTGAACTATTGGCACTTTGAAGATTATTAACTGATAAAGCTAAATTTCCAGTTTTCCTGCTTATGAAGAATTAAATATATGTAGGTCTGTAGTAATTATATAGAAGTGGTACTTGAAATAATTGTTTAGACATTAAAATGGAATTAGCACATTTGTTAAGTATATAGTTTTACACAGTAATTAATTTTGGAAAAAAAAAATAAAGAAACATGTAAGAAGCCAATAAAGCAAACAGTGTTACATCATTTCAGTATTTGTACAGGTCAGAGACACAAGTAGCATTTTTGCAGTGCTTCTGGTAGCTTAACAGCTTTCATAACTTTTGTAGCCACTTTTCTGCTATTTCTGTGTGAAGATGTTTGATTCCGAACAATTCCTGCTAGTGTGGTGTTATATATTACCTAAAGTTATGCTGCCCAGCCATGCTATGCTGACCATGGTTTTGCAAGTGTTGATTTGTGGGATTCAAATTATCAGAATGAGCATGCAGTTATTTCTTGAAGCACTGACCTGTTTTTCCTATTTGGGTCATTGAGAACTTAAGAAATTTTGCTTTTTTTGTACTTAGTGTTCATTTCTTACTAAAATTGTTTGCTTATTTTTATGTCGAGAAGCTTCTTGCAACAATTTTCTGTAAGAACAAACGTAGGTAATTTTTTTTAGAAGACTTTGTTATTCTGATATAAGCATTTCCTGCTCTAAAAAGGAACGTTGAAGTTTTTATGATTGGCTGCAGAAGTCAGGTACTGGTTTTGTTGGACAGATGCTTTGATGAGTATGGTCAGTGTTGAATTAAGCTTACATTGCATCAGTCCTCCTGACTTGCACTGAAAATTCAGCAGTTGTATTTGTTCTTCTTTGTAGAATGATAGTATTCCTAAATGAATCACTTTGAAGGGGCTTCCTTATCTAAGAAGCCTGTATTACAGCAGCTTGGTTATTGACTTCGATTTGCATAAGATTTTTTGAAGTTGCAGTGTCACAGAGGATAGATTTACTTACCTGCAACAATACCGGGCAATATTTCCTAAGCAGCAATTTTACTTTCAGCAGTGTTATGTAAAGGTTCTGAATTCAAGGTTCCCATTCTGTTCTTTGTCCTCTTCTGCCCTTCTCTGCTGGGATATCCATTTAGTTGCAAGATGTGATAGAAATACCTGAGGAGATGTAGTGTGTCTGTAGAAGAGTATTGATGGCAGATGCATTAGGAATTCATAAAATGAACATTTTAGGTCAACATAAAGAAGTGAAATTTTGTTAAAAAACACAGTTTGTAATAAACCAGATACTTGCCTTATCCTTTTTGTATACGTACTGCTTTTAGTTGGTATTTTACATGTTTGAATATGAGAACAGCTTTAAGGAAATGTTGCAGTTTTTGAAATGATTATGGCTGCTTTTAAACATTCAAAATGTTAGTAATGATTGCAGAGGGCCTACATAAAAATAAACAGTATGTTAAGGTGGTTCTCTTCTTTGTGAGAGTTATGATAGCCCCATGCTCCTTAATTTGCTAGTACTCTTCATTAAAAACAAAATGCTTAAAGAAGGTGAATTCCATTAAACATCATAGTTGCGAAGCAGAAAATAAAATCTGTTGTAGCAATTTTAGAATTTATGCTTGCAGAGAATGCAAGGGAAGGGCAGCAGCCATTCTTGGTGTGGAAACAGTGGCTGAAAAAGTTTTAACCCACTGCAGTGCGCCTGGACGGTGTATGCAGTTACCCCTGCAAAAATCAGATACTGTTTATCAGCAGCAGTTCAGGTTCTGTCGGACTGCCTATTTTCGCCTGGCTCTCAAATGGCTGTAAATGAAGACACAGAGGAGGAATTACCTTCTCAGGTTCAAGGAGTTTTGTGCAAGGTTGAGGTGAAATGCTGTGATTTTAAAAGTCGCTGTAATTGAAATGAGACTCCTGAAGGAAGAGCAATTGAAATGATATATGGAAAGTAGTGGTTTCAAAGTGATTCTTATGCTGTCAAAATGATTATGCACTGGGGTATTGTTTTGACCTCTGTTTCTTTTCCTGCTTTTCTTTTTTCCTCCCTGATGTTTATTGCTGCTGTGTTAAGAACTTCTAAGTACTTAAGTGAGTACTAAGGGAGTCTTTCTCTCATTACTGGGATGGCTACTCAGTGATCATTTGAGTTTTCTTGCTTCATTATGCATCATGCTGTGTAAATGCCATTTCTTTATTGCGCAGTGCAGCTTATTGTTTATATCATACTGTTTTGCCTTAGCCTACAAATAAATCAAACTGACTGAGTTCTTCCAAGTTCTACATCTGATGTATCTGGTCCATCTGAAATTATACATCTGCTGGCAACTGTTTTTCCTTTTCCTCATCTTTGAAGGAGAGGTGAGCCACCTTGTATTTCTTGTGTTTCCAGAACTGTGGTTCACAGACAGACCATGACATTTCCAGCGTTGTGTCTTTATTATGCTGGCATGTTAATTTAGTGAAACTTATTGAGGAGACCTAGTACATTTGAGCTCAGTAATGCCCCACAATGCTGTCAGGCCTGGAATGTTTTTCAACATGTTTGTCATCTGTGATTTCTAAGAACTTAACGTAAAAATAGTCTGCCAGTATCAGGAAGAATAGAAGCCAATGAAGAAACTACTGCTTGGGAAAACTAGATATCTGTTCATATATAAACATCATAGTTTTATGTTTTAGAGGCCTTATATGGCTGCCATTCACACAGTGTTTGAATGCTGTGCTGAAGTAAGAAAAGTACAGGCAAAATCCTGAAGAGTTCAAGACTAGTAGCTATCTTTAAACACCCAAGAAAAGATGGTTGAATATCTTCCTTTGAGATCCCCTTTTAATGGAAAAAAGACTACCTGTAAATAGAGAATTTACTGTGCACTAACGTGGAGGCTTTCTTTGATTATGCCTCCTATTTGAGAAACCCTGATTTTTTGGGTTTCGTGGTCAATAATTCAGTTTATTGTTTTGTATCTAGGACTTTGAACCCCTCAGGAGCTGTGATTGTTATTTATCTTAACTTTCTGTTACTTACCAGCTTGGCCAACTTCTCTACCGGTAGAACTGTTGTGGATGAAAAGTGCTTCAAAAATTGCATTCCTTACTAAATTTTTGAACTCTTTTTGTTTGTGTATTTTGTAAAAGAAGAAGAATTCGGAATTTCCTGAGTACAAGCATGTCTGATTTTTAGGTAGCTCCCCTTTATGTGTTTCATTTCAGTTTTGTTACAGTAGATCTTTTGTTCCCCTTTTAAACAGGGAGGGAGTACTGTGAGGATGGAATATAAAATGAAAAGGTTTTTAAGGAGAGAAATTTAGATTGGGTGACATTACTTTGTGTGCTATCATGGAATGGCTTGAGTTGGAAGGGACCTCATGGATCATCAAGTTCCAACCCCCCTGCCACAGGCAGGGCCACCAACCTCCACCCTTAATACCAGACCAGCCTGCCCAGGGCCCCATCCAACCTGGCCTTGAACGCCTCCAGGGATGGAGCATCCACAACCTCTCTGGCAGCCTGTTCCAGCACCTCACCACTTTCTCTGGAAAGAACTTGCCCCTCACATCCAGCCTCAATCTCCTGCCCTTCAACTTAAAACCATTTCCCCTTGTCCTGCTGTTACCTACTGTTGTAAAGAGTTGACTCCTCTCAGAAGCTCTGCTGTTATGGCTCTTCATAAATGTAAATGAGTCTGAGTCAGAGCTGAGTCTTCAGCCTAGCACTGACCTTAATACTGACTGTTATTGAGTCTGCGGAGCTGAAGATGAGCCTGAAGGACTTGTTCTCTTAATAAATGAATTTATTTTTTTAGCAAGTGGGTCATATTAACTCTCAGTAACCTTCATGGACTACTACATAGCTTTATGATGTTTTTTAATGAAGACTTAGAAAGCTCACATTCATTTGCTGTGGCTCTGTGATCTGTAAAGTAATCAGTAATAGCTTGAGACTTGCTACATTAGGTAAGGAAATGCACTGAATGCTACAGTCTACCATGTGCTGTGGAAGGTTCAATAAGCAGACAGCCTTTACCAACTGCTTTAAGCATGGTTTGTGTTACTACGAGTGTATCTTGAAAGCATCAGGGTTGGAGCTCCGCAACTATTTTTCCTCTTTTCTTATGAATCTGTGATGTTTTTCAAAGTTCTCTGCCATTTTCTGATCCATGCAGAGTGTAGTAGAACTTCTAGTTTCCTATTATGAGATAATTGAAGAACTGGAGAGAGGGTGTCTTTCTATAAAGAGGTTTTTAGTAACTCTTATGGGCAAAACAGTTTTCTGAAGTAGCTTATTACATGGTCCCACTCAAGTCTTTTGTCCTCACTTTTAATAGGAAGTATTTTTGAACTTTCACTCTGCAATGTTAGAAACTTCCTCAGTCAGTATTTTGAGATGATGTCTACAAATGTAAAACAGCATCTGCAATTCTGTTGTATTTCTTTGCTTTGCTACTAGCTGGCTTTAATTTATGCTTGAGCCAGAATACTGAACTTCTTTTTTGACGGAACAGGCCTCACAGCTTTTTGAAACTGAGTAAACCAATAAGACAGGTGGATATATGACTGCTCACTGACTGTTTAATACTAAAGTGAAATATTTCTGAATTTACGTTCAGGTTTTTGAAGTAACATAAGTTGTGTATAAATCCCTAAAACATTTTGACAGTAAAAGATGCCATATGCAGTCAGTTGTTCTGGTCGTGTTAGTCTTCTCATTCTGATTGCTTATGTACTTAGTTGTAGTGGTCATTACTGCAGTAGCTTTGAGGGTCTGAGATGGAGTAAGTGTTACCACTAGATTGAAGTTCTTTTTTAATGTATTCAGATTCCGCTTAAAGTATAGCTTTGTGAAGTTTGAGATTCAGGAGTCTTGGAGGTAAGTAGGGTAAAGACATTAAGAAGCAAGTGAAGGTGTCAAGGGACGCTGGTAGACCTTTCCAGTCAGGGTCACTTCCTTTCTATGGGGTATGTGCATCAATCTGGACTCCTGTTACACTCTGCATGCCAGCATTTCTAGGATGTGGCTTCCTGTGTGTGGTTGCACATTTTTGTTTACATACCCCAGCTTTTGGATTCCTACTGCACGTAGGAGGAAGCTCTAGGAGTTTTGCTTAGTTCAGCGTTGCTCAGCTTTTTTGATTACTTTATTGGTAAGGGTTGCTTGAATGTGTGCCAGTATAATCATGTGGCTTTTTCCCCTTTTAAAGTGAAAACAAGAATAAGATGACTGCTCACCATAAACAGTGTAAATATGTTGTCTGCCATCTTGTCTGCCACGTATACCTGAATAGTTATAGTAAAATCCATGACGACCATAGAAACTCAGTCTCTGTTAAATGCAGATGTGAGAATTTAATATCTTATTGTCACAGGAGCATGTAGCAGGGAAGCAAGCTGCTATAGGAGAAAGGGCGTTGTGAGCAGATGGTGTAGACATGCAGCTGAAGAGTCAAAGTAAAGGCAGGGAATGGAGGATAATGCAGTAGGGTGGGTGACACAATGGTTTTAGAGCCATGGTCAGGAAATGGGTGGTGTTCAGTAGGTAGAAGCTGTGGTGATTAGTGGCTTACTGGACAGAAGACCTCTGAGAGCTGGGAAGTGGGTAAGAGAACAAAGTGAATGGGTACTTCATTGTGTGATGAGAGATTAATGTTTTAATGAGCATGGATTTTGGATAACCTATTTCTTAAATAGAAAGAGGATGTTAGTCTTAGCTCTGTGCTTTGCTGTACTCTAGCGGAAAGCTTGAGCTTTCAAAGTTAATATAATTGCAAGTTTCCACTATAAACTTTTTTTATTTCCCTTTATGCTTGTCTAGCAAAACTATTTTCTATATTGGAATTCCTAGGCTATCTCAAAAGAAAACCCCTTTTCTACTGTGTTTCTGTAAATAAACATGATGGTTGTAAGCAGGCTAAGGATCATTGAATCAGTGTAGATTTAAAATTGTCTTGTGAGCTGTTCATAGCTTTGTGCTACACTGATGCAATTGCTGTCAGATAAAAACACTCACTACATTTTAAGTCTTCCCCACCACCATTGCTATCAACTTTAATGAAAATAAGTATTTCACTCAGTTAGGATGTTTATAAAATTAGCAGAGGCTTGTAGGAAGAGAGAAAAATATTTGGTGTTGTATTGCTGGGAATATTGATGTTGTTTGAGAATATCAAACAGTGAAATGACTGGTGCCTGTTTGTAGTGATCTTTGTTCTTTAAGTATTTTGAGACTGCTAGCTGTTTGGAACATAACATAAAAACAGTGTTAAAAGTCAAACTGAATCCTTATTGTCTTCAGTACTCTTTAACCAGCAATGGCCAGGGACTAACATGCACAGAAAGACTTCCAGTGCATGCTGTGTACTTCTGTGGAAATCTCCCAGATTGTGTACTGCTTACAGAACCCATTTAGAAGCTTTCTTCTAATAACTTCCATCTTCCTGTGAAAACAGTCTAATTCTTATGTAGACAAGAAATTGGCCTTTGACAGGTTAAAAAAAGATAATTTCAGTTGCCACCCTCTATTTCTTGTCTGGAAAAAGGAGAAGTAATTGTTTCTTGTGCAGTTCTACAAAGCTGTTCTTCCTCTCTGCATGTTCTCTCTACCCTTTTCATTCTTCTTTTCTTCACTGTTCACCTCTTTAACAGATAGTACTATAATGCTGACCACTTTTGTTTTTCTTTTGTTTACTTTGTCTACATGTATCATTTGAGGTAGATGATTGTGGAAGATAAATGCCTGCTTTTACTTTGTTTCAGCTACACCAGAAACTTCCAGTTAATTTAAAGGATGGTTTAGTGAGACCGCTGTGTGCTAACCTTACCTTCTCTGAAGGTTCCTTCAGTTGACTGACATCTTTGCAGTAACCCTGAGCACGGTCAGTCAGTCCATCTGCTTGAACTATCTAGAAAGACCAATTTAACAGATTGTAAAATGTTTAGGATGTCACTGGCTGTTATAGAATACCTTGTTCCTTACCGTGCTAACATAATCTGTGTCTAATGAGATGTTCCTTTTCTTGTGGATACCCTGCAAACTTTGAGCCTGAAAAAAAAGTTGAGGCAATGTACCTTCTTGTGACTTTAATGTCATGGAACTCAGTAGACTAAGCAGTTCCCTTTTTGAAGATCATAATCCTTTCGAACTGATTTTTAGGATTGCTTCATTAAATCATCAGATGGTTTTGTAGTCTCCATCCTCGTAGAGTTTTCAAGACCTGCTTGAATAAAACCCTGTATGATTTGGACTGACTTCATAGCTGAACCTGCTTTGAGCTGAAAGTTGGAACAGAGACTTTGTGAGGTCCCTTCTGACCTGAATAATCCTAGGATTGTTCATTTATCTACATCCCACAGTCTGTGGTCATACATGTTGGATAATTGCTGAAACAAAGGATTTAATACTGAGTAATTGCTGTCGTCTCCTTGGCAAATACTTCAAAAATAAATTCATCTTTTCTTACTAAACAAGGGAATAATTTCCAGGACTTAAACTGTTCACTTAACAGTACAATACTTAGTAAGTATAAAGAAATACTCATTTATTAAGTCACAGCTGTTTGTCCAGTAGATTTTTAGTATGTGTGTATCTTGTCTGATTTCAGAAATTATTTTTTACTTGAAAGGCGTAATTGGTTTGAAATTGAATGTAGGAGTCATCATTTTATTTCATAAAGCAAGTACTGCACCTTATCTTACATGTTTGTTTTTCTTCTAAGACAGAACTGGTCTGATGCCAACCAAAAAGTTGGTGGAATGGCTGACATCTGATAGTAGCTGATTCTCACAAAGATCCATTTTGAGTAAAAAGACTGGTAAAATAACTTCCAAAATGCATTTGGGGCCTTATACTTACGGCCTTTTAGGTGAAGATCTAATATTTCATTAACAACTTCCTAGAAATTCAGTGTTCCTGTGGAATTTTTACAACTATTACTCATTTATAGAATATAGCTCTTGAAAACATCTAAATCCGAAGTGGAAACAAGTATTATGTTCTTAGAAATCTGTATTTAATGGCATGCATTAGCTGGGGAATGGTTTGTGTATGCTGTAGTGGACTTCTGGTATGTCTGTCTGGTGTCTCTGACAGATGTCATTTGCAAATACTGTAAGGTTGTGTTAATTTGAGCTAGTCTTAGTTACTGGCTAGGGTAAATTTTGAGTGCTCTCCTTTTTTCTGTTGTTTCCTGTAATCCAAAGTGACTGTTTTCATGGACAGGATGCATTGCTACAGGATTTTTGTAAGGCCTTTCTGGATCATACCACTGTTTTTGCAGTCATTTATCAAAAGGCAGATCATTTCTCAAAATGATTTTGTTCTGTCTTAGCATTACAAAACCAAAAAGAACAGTGTTGGGTGTTTAGTGATTAAAATAGAATCCTTTTTATAAGTCTTCGTCACTGCATGCAAGCAGTGAAGTACAAAAACCAATAAATGCGTGTTTCTAACTGGTAAGTAAATTTACTGGATCAAGTGTTCTGTTCTGCCGACAGCTATCAGTGCAGAAATGTAGATGAAGCATAAAAGGTGTGATGTGGTTCATAAAATAAATGTGGTTTGCAGTCCACATGAGAAAAGTATGCCTCATGTTTCGGAAATATTAATGTTTTCAGGGGGTTTAGATGACAGTAGTAACTGTTCCAAATACTTATTTGGAAACTTTTTGTTTTCTTTTGGTTTGCAGTTGTCGAATCACCAATGTGAATGTGACCTTCAACATAACCCAGTCCAACTGTCCATCAATCACCAATATTTCGTATTTTCCACTAATCCACATCCCTCAGTACAACATCTGCATGTTTCTTGAACACCTGAGGGATGGTGACTCCACCACCTCCCTGGGCAGCCATTCCAATGCCTGATCACTCTTTCACAGAAACTCTTCCTAACATGCAACCTGAACCTCCCCTGGTGCAACTAGAGGCCGTTCCTTCTCATCGTGTCACTAGTTACATGGAAGAGGAGGCCAACCCCCAGCTCGCCACAATCTCCTTTCAGGGAGTTGAAGAGAGCAGTAAAGTCTCCCTCTTCTCCACTCTGAACAGTCCCAGCTCCTTCAGCCATTCACTGGACCCCTCACAGCTTCACTGCCTTCTCTGTACACACTCCAGGGCCTCAATGTCTTGTAGTGAGGGCCCAAAACTGAACACAGTACCTGAGGTGCAGCCTCACCAGGGCTAAGTACAGAGGGACAAACACCTCCTGCTGTTCACAGGATGCTGTTTCTGACACAAGCCAGGATGACATGGACCTTCATGGCTACCTGGGCACACTGCTGGCTCGTGTTCAGCTGAGCATTGACCAACACCTCCAGATGCTTTCCCTCTGCAATCTTACAGCCACTTTGCCCCAAGCATGTAGCATTGCCTTGCGTCACTGTACTCTGTTCAGCCTGGGAAATCTGGTCTTCAGTTTGTGCTGATTGCAGCATTTGTTTAATCTTTCCATTTACAAGATGTTCTCTATCTTACTTAATGTTGATAATCATTATTTCAGTGCCATGTTGTTTATGGCATGTTTCTGTTTATCATGAAACTCAGATAAGCCTGTGAGATATTAGTAATGCCAAGCGTCTGATGTCTTAAAAATATGTTAGATTTATTTTGATGTATATGAACTCGGTGGCCTACCTTGCTGGTTTTTTTTTTCTGTCACTTTCTTGAAGCTTCCTAGTTCTTCAAAAAATTGACAAAACCTCAAAAGTAAGAAAATTTATCTGTTTCTCTTTAACGTTTACAGTATAGATACGATGGTTTTTTGTCATAAAAGTTTATGAAGGCAAGGTAACTGCTTAGAGTACACAGCATGTTTCTTTTTCTGTTTGTTTTCAGGTGCAGGTGGAAGTATCTGACTGTCTTTCATTCTTCACAGGGTTACACATCCTTCTGGAATGATTGCATCTCCTCAGGATTGCGTGGCTGCATGCTAATTGAACTTGCGTTGCGTGGACGTCTTCAGCTAGAGGCTTGTGGAATGAGGCGCAAAAGTCTGCTGACTAGAAAAGTAGGTGGAGTTGTGGTCAGTTTTGCTTTTGAGTTGTGTTTCAGACAGTGCAGTAGCTATAAATTACAATCAGTTGTAACAAAACAGGCTTTTTAATATCTGGTTAGAGGTTGAGTAGTGACTTAAGCTGCATGCATAGAGTTTAAACAGCGAGCTGAAGTGCCTTGGAAAATTTTCTGTACTTGTTCACAGCTCCTGTTTGTTCTCATTGACATGTTCCTGCTGCACTTGGGAACCTTTCATAACCAGTTGGCAGTAGTGGTGGCCTGGGTGCCATGGCAGCAGTTGCTACTAGGAGCCAGCAAACACCAGCTGTGATCTGCTGAAGGAACTGGCTCTTGTAGCATGAGCGAGATGTGGGCTGGGCCTGATAAGGACAACTCACTGGCAGTGTGCTAGATGCATCCTGAATTGTAATAGGAGGTATCTCTGTGATTTGGTCCCTGGGAATGCTCAAATCTGTCTAGCTAAAATGGTTTTGGTCACTTATGTTTAAGGTGGGTTTTAAGGTTCCTGATTGAATTAAGCTGAAGATTAGAAGCTTTAATTTATTCCTTCTGCTGCTGGATTTTTCCTTTACAAAATGTGCAAAAGTTCTTCGAAGAATTTTTACTTCATCAGCTTTAGTGGATATTTTTAAAATAACTTTACTGAATGCATGGTCAGATATTTCTATTCACCACAAATAAATTCTCTTTTGTGGGCTATTTCTCTATCAATATTATGCTTTGCTGATTTTTTTTTTTCTTAAAGGAGAGCTTCCAAGTTCCCCAAACATCTCTCAGCTTCCCTCTTTACTGAAGAATTGAACCTCTGTTGAGGCAAACAGCTCCTACTTCTTTTAGGTTTATGTAAGCATATTCAGCACTTATTAGTTTGCACAATCTTTTTTTCCCCCACAAAGCTTTTGGCTCCTTAGGCATTCAGGAATGTTCTTTAGCAGTTATTTTCTTTCTGTGCAAACTTTGTCAGGTCTGCTTAACTGAAGTTTTAACTGTGCTTTTTAGGAAAATAGAAAAATAACCTGTGCCATACCTTTACTGCAGCATACAAACCAAATTCTTGTATTCCTCCTTATTTTTAAGCATGTGATTTTGGGGTTTTGTTTGTCTGGTTTTTGACTTTTTTTTTTTTCATCTTTTAAGGAAAGCTGAAAGCTACATAACGTTTTAATGCTTTATTCTTTCTGTTGTTGAACAAAACAACAAATCTAGAGATTGCTTTGCAGGCAAGAGAGTTCTTTGGAGAAGATTTAATATAAAATTCAAATGCAATTGATTTCTACCTAAGGAACTTTGTGCAAGTAAAATTCCTAACTACTGATATATAGTCTGGTGTTTCTTCTCTCCTTCTTCACTTCTCTGTACAGAAATCGTTCTTGTATTGTTTCCTGTGTTATTTCAAGTCTTGCAGTGTTTAATATTGTGTAGCTGTTCTGAGAACTCGGTTCTCTGATTTGTAACTCAAACTCAAACCATGTTATCGTTCCAGCCATGTTCTGAAGGGGAAAGCTTAACTTTCAGTTATGTCAGTTGGTGCTGCAGCTAAGAAGCGCAGTTCTGTCTTTGCAAGGAGGCTTTTTTTGAGTTTCCCTTTAGCTGTTAATACTGTTTGTGCAGCCTTATCAGGTAATCACTCTGTCTTAAAACTCATTCACTTCTCTGCTCAGTTAAATTTTTACTTGAATCATTGTCTTGATCTTGTCATCAGAGGTGGAACACAAGCAATAAGCTGAGGGGGAACAGCAGGACTAGTTTTTTGGACAGTATGCAGGATCGTAACTGTGCTTAAATGCCAGATACAGATGAAACTAAGAAACTGGCAGAGAGGTGATGAACTTTAGGAAAAACTTCTGATAGCCACTGTGACTGGTCTCTGTGTTGGTATGTCCTAGTGAATTTGTCTGGAGAGTATATAGTCACTGTATTATTTCAGAGTTCTATCTACTGGTGTCACAAAGAAAGTTGAGGTTTGTATGTAAATAAAATAATTTCTAAGACTAATGGTTGTTGAAGATGGAAAATGGAATTTTGTGCTGCCTTTTACCCTTTCAGAAAGCAAAACCAATAATTACAGCTTTTTTTCTTGAAATGAAAGAAATCTCAGGAAACCCTTGGATTAACCTCTGTTTTATAATTGACAATTCTGAGCAATTCATGCGTGAGTGATTTTTTTATTGTTATTACTAAAACTAAGTAATGAAGAGTTCACTCGGGAAATTAGTGCATGAGGTGCTTAATCTTCAGTGCTGCTTAATTGCAGAACGATGTTGTGGAAAATGCAAATTAAATACTTTATACTATTGAAATATTCTTAGTGGCTGGATAAGAGGCACATCCAGTATGTGATAAATTCCTGAAGAATTGGAGTAAAGAAAGATTTCTGCAATAGGTCTAAGGATCATAATCTCTGAGTAATCAGGTTTGTAGCTTCTTTACCTTTACCTTTGTTCATCTATTAAAAAGAGGAAAAAATATTCCCCCATGTGGATACTTTGTCTTCTATGATGGTTCAATTCACAGCATGCCCAACTCACTCAATTTCCACTCTTCTTGTGCTTCAGTGACTCTGGAAAGAATTAACCGAAAGATATTAGTCAGTAAATCCTTGTCCAAGAAGGCAGATTTGTGAGTAGAGGAAAAAGATGGTAGAGCTCCCCTTACTGCATGTCTCTGTGTGCTGAGAGAGCAAGAAGAAAAAATACTGTGGAATTGTAAAGCATAATTGTAAAATATATATATTTTATATATTTATATATATATTTTACAATTATATATATATATTTATATATATACACACACACACTTTTTTTTTTTTTTTTTTTTTTTTTTGAGGGGAGGATAATTGAAAGAATCTGTTTAGGGATCGTTCTGTTTAGCAGAGAATTGAGAAGAGACAGTGCTCTGAGTGCCTTGCTGCAGAGATAAACTTGGGGGCAAAAACCACCACATTTTGTGGCTTCACAAGGGCTCAGAGAGACCTGATAGAGTTGAATGGAAGATTGTGCTCCTTGTAGCTTTCCTCTAAGTGCCTGTATGTTTAGGCTCATTCTGTCATCATGAATCATGTGCTGACTACCTTCTTAAGCTTCCTTGCAGTGGTAATAAAAGGTTTCTTCACTCCATGTAATCAAGGGAAGCTGTTTTCTAAACTTTGTAAGAGATTTTCTATGTGTTGTTTTTTTGCTGATCTTTAAAAAAAGGCATGAAAGGTTGCTATTAATAGAACACAGTGTAGCAACCAAAAACAGTTGAAACTTGCTCTGATGTATTTAGAGAATAGAAACTTCCAGAAGTTCAGAAAAACATGGTGTGAAACTGGAAGAGATTTGATGACTTGGTGTGTGTGTGGTTAATGAGGTTTTTGAGTTAAGCTGAGCTACAGGCTTGTAAATCAGAAAGATGCACGTGTTCGGGTTTGTTTTTAGTAGGGTTTGTCTGGACTAAAATTAAACTCTAAACTCCTGATTGATACCCACTTTGCAAAAATATTTTGCATGATTTATTTTTATATCTAAGCAAATCTAATTCTTCTTAGCCTGTCATTGTTGACTGTTCCATTCTTGCTGATTTTATTCAAATTTCAAATTGAGTGCTTTATGCATGCTGTCTAAAATGGAAATAAAGTTCCAGAAATGACCTGATATCTATATAGAGATCTTTCCTGTGGTTTTCCTATTAACACAGCTTAGAATGAAATTTTCAGCTTGCTAAAGGACTTCCTTTTTGTTGATTCATTTGACTTGCAGCCTGCTGCTGGAGGGTTTTTTGTTTTGTTTTTTTTCTGTTCTGAATTACATAGTGATGCATTGAATCTTTCATGTGCTCCTGGTTTCTCATCCTGACTAAAATACTTGCATTTCTTTCTCATTTCACGTTGTTGTCTTTGGACATATCTCTGGTTAAGGATAATCTTGACATTACAGAGCTGTCCCACTCATTTTGTTCTGTTCATCTGCAGACTATGAAAACACAACTCCTCTGTAGCTTATAGTATGGATTGTTTGATTGACAGAGCTAAACTTGGGCTGTATTTCTTTGGAATACTTTAAGCTTTTTCTATGTGATAGCAGGCACCTTCTGACTATTGGGAAGCTTTGCCCAAAAGTAACATTTCTTACCTGCTGCTTCTCCTGTAGATGTGGAATTGTTTTGATGTGGTTGAGTTTTTCTTTGTTTCCTGTTATTTCTTTACCTGCATATAAAGTGCCAACTGTGAAACAATTGCCAGATTTAATCATTTGCATAAGCAGCTTTGTATCTGGCCATTAGTCTTTTCCTGAAGAAATACTGTTGTGGGAAAGAGGAATATCTTCCTTATTAAATACATTGACTCAGGTTACTTAAATCTGTATCTTTTCAGTTTCATGCTGTTGTCTTTTAACCAGAAAAGCTGGTATTAGTGCATGGTTTATATAACTGCTTGTACTTTTAAATAAGCAGTTGCTCAAATTCTTATGCTCTGTTATGTTACTGTGAATGATTTTTTCCCCAGTGCTCTCTGGGGGAAATAATTCAATTAAATCATTTTAAAATTGACAAGCATTAATTCCTGTAGTGTGCAATACCAGTTTTTGTATGTATATAGTTTGCTTAACTGTTAGTGAATGGAAAGTAAAGTTTCTCATCAGTGTGTTCTGCAGAGCTGTAAAAATTACAGATGTTCTGTTGAGCTCATCATTACCCAGTGATCTTTGAGAGAAGAAAACCTGCTTTTTTATTTTTCTAATTGATTTCTCAACTTTGTGTTGCCCAGTTAACTGCAGTTTGTTCAACTGGTTTGAAACAGTGAAGTAGACTGCCACCAGAGAACAGTTTAAACTGTAGTGCATTTTTTGTTTTGAGGAGGAAAGGAAGGACCACCTTAGTGGTTTATCTTCCTTAAAATAAATAACAGTTAGTGTTAACACATGCTTAATAGCTATAGTTTTAGTTAATTAACTTTTGATAATAGATAACTGACTCAACACTTTTTTTTTTTTGCAATTAAAATATTGAGTAGCCTTTTAATGAGATATTTTTAAAACTTGCATATTCGTAACAAAAAGATTTGTCACTTTTTTATTTCCCTTTGTTCTCATTACAAGTAGATTTTCTTCTTTTTTTTTTTTTTTTTGTTATTGGATGTTTGTCTTGTATGAATTAAGTGAAAATACTGTGTTTTATTCTGTTTTAGGTGATTTGCAAGTCTGATGCTCCTACAGGGGATGTTCTGCTTGATGAAGCTCTGAAACACATAAAAGAGACCCAGCCTCCTGAAACAGTACAAAATTGGATTGAACTGCTTAGTGGTAAGCCTTGGACATAATGTATTTGCTTTTTTTCTCCTCTCAGTAAAGCTGGTTACTTGGAATCACTAGAGATTATACTGTTAAATTTTGGAGAAGAAATTATGCAAAAATTTAATTAGTCTTCCTTCTAGAGTAGTCTCTTGTTGATTGTAGCCTTTAATCAAAAGTAAGTAACTGTTGCTTTCAACTTGGTACAGAAAGGATCTAGGTAGAAATGTCAGAGAACACCTCAGCTCTGCACTAAAATGTGTCTTCTGGTAATCTGAAGTGAATCAGGACTCTGCCCTGGAGCTATAACTATCTTTACTGTCTTTCTTTGTAACTGGAAATGAAAGCTACTGGAAGCCTGGAGCATGGTCATTTGGATTCAGTGCTCAGAACTTTGGATAAGAACTTAAGAAGCTACCTGTATGGTTGTAGAAATTGAGAGTGAAAATTCAGCCGTCAGTCATAAAGAAATAATAAAGATGAGTTCTTTATTACCTGGAGAAATGTAACAAATATTTTCAAACACTGCATCGCACTTCTAGTTGACCTAAATGAAGGGTTTGTGCACCAATCTTCATATAAAGCTAAACGTTTTTTGCAAAACAAAAAAAAGGAGAGGAAATAAACATCAGTTTGATTTCATCTTTACAATTGCAGTTAAAACTCTTCATATAACTCTACAACAGTTGTAGTGTGTACTGGTTTTCTTGCTTTTTGTTTTTTGTTTTTTTTTTCTGTAGCGGGAATTCTTTGCTAAGACTCACCTGTTTTTACAAAACACACAAAATGCAACTTTTCTGCAGAAGATCAGAGCTGTACTTCAATGATGTGAATAATGGAGGAAAAAATGAAAACCGTTTTGTCAAGAACATGGCTTTGGAAGGAAGGGGACTGTGAGACTTGGGATTGTTCACCTGAACCTGTTTGTTACTTGTAGAAACAGATGAGTTTCAAAACTGAGCAAAATTTTCTCCAGTTCTCTACTTCTTTGTGTTTATGTTCTTCCTGCACTACCTCAAAAAGCCTGCCTTGCTCTTCCATATTCCGTTTTTTCCGTTCCTTCTTTCTAGTTCAATGAGTGTTGGTCAGTGGATAGAGAGAATGAGAGTTCTTGTCAGTAGGGGGCAGGGCTGCAGCACATCCCCACGATTTAGGCTGTTCTTGCTCAGCTCTCCTTCGCTTCTACAGCTTGTAAAGGCAGTTGTTTTCCTCTTCACAAATACTGATGTTTCACCTTATCAACATCAAGTTAGTACTGATTCAGAAAAGATCATGTAGTTAATGAACTATCTTGTAGGTTTTCCTTGAGGCATGAGCCTCATAAACTTTGGCTCCAGGAAAGTTAATATCATTAGTGCTTTGACTGAGACAGATCAGTATTTTTTGCTTGCACATGAGTATTTAATTACTGGTTCTTCAGTGGCATTAGGGTACTTTGCATTTCTCATAGTTGAGATCTGCCCTTTGAAGAATATTTTAATGGATTCTTTACTCCGGAGCCTGATCCAGGGAAAATAGTTATTCCAGCCATTGTTATCAGAAGTGCAAGAATGCTGCTTCTGTTCCAGTGCATGCGAGTTCAAAGCCGTTGTGGAAATCTTTATATGGATGTTGGAAGCTACATTTGCTGGGCTTATAAGATAACCTCAAAGAGAGGCAAGTATACGTAATACAGAAGTTTGGGTCGAAAAGCCAAATCTCCCTGTAGGGGGAAAAAAAAAAAAAAGCCATCCATCTTTATTGGAATAAATGTGTAGTGATAGAGGTTGGTCACAAGGTGTCACCACAGCACTAATTCTTATCATCGCACAGCCACCTACCAGATTCAGAAGCAGCTAGGAAAAAATGTTCAAAAGGACATTGCCTTTTTGGGAGGTGATGGTGTGTGATAGTTTCATTCATGTTCAGGCTGGACAATCCCACAGCAGTAAGGAGTGGGACCTACAGGACTTCTTTTACTACGCAGTTGGCGTCACCCCATTTGTTTACTTGACTTGGCTGTTACTTGCATACAGTTTGTCACCTTGCAACAAGTGGGAAAGACTTAAATTCTTCTGTGTTTTTATTTATTATTACTGAAAACTAACCAAAAAATAGAAACACAGTGCTGTAGAAGTTGCCATATTGTTTATGGAAAAGCTATTTCTACATAAGAAATGTTCAGTACTGTTTCTTTCCTCACCTGTAAAAGTGCAATGGCTTTTTAATATCAGGAGGAGATCTTAATGCTGAAATACTGAGGTAAGCTGACCCTAAAGATATTAGGTGAAGTAAACTTCTAAACGGAGATGGATTTCTCAGTGCTTAACAACTTCAGTTTCATATGTAGCTGTTGACATTTTGTGCTTTAAAAATTCCCTTCTCTGAAGTGCATACATGTGCTCTGAGGTGCTCTTGAGAGGAGCAGAAATGGAGAGCATAAACTTGAGGAAATAGAAAAACCAGAGTCATGTAGGATAGCCACATATTAGCTGTCTTTATGGCAGAAAGAATGGCAGTGACAGTTCCTCCCATCTCTGAATTGGTAAATACTGGAAGCAGACAAATATGTTTTAACTTTTAATTAGCCCTGAACAAGTCAGGCGACTGGTCTAGACAAACTTGGAAAGTTCCTTCCAACCCAACTATTCTGTTCTAAATACACAAGGTTGGAGGAAGTGCTTTTTAAATTGCAAACAATAACTGTTTTTGGTATCTCTAGTAAAACTCTTTGTGGTTGTTCTTCATAAGTACAAGAGTGCTTATTTATCATATTCTTGGTCAAGGCATGACTTAGCTAACACTGAATCCCAGCTATAAACATACCCTGAAACTCTTCAAATTTGTTCTCATGTTTTGTGTCCTTATCCATGTATCTGGATAGGTCAGAGATCAGAGAAGTGCTGACATGACCACAATATCTTACTGTAGTAGTCAGCTATATGAATCTGACAGCTCATTCTGCACCACAGGGAAGAAAATAACTGTAGTAGTTCAGCTTAGTTTTTGCCTGACTAGCTTGTTTGTTTGTTTGTTTGTTTGTTTTTAGGTGAAACATGGAACCCGTTGAAGTTGCACTACCAGTTACGAAATGTCCGTGAACGGTTAGCTAAAAATCTAGTGGAAAAAGGTGTACTGACCACAGAGAAACAGAACTTCCTTCTTTTTGACATGACTACGCACCCGCTCACCAACAACAACATCAAACAGCGCCTCATCAAGAAGGTTCAGGAGGCGGTTCTTGACAAATGGGTGAATGACCCCCACCGCATGGACAAGCGCTTGCTGGCACTCGTTTATTTAGCCCATGCTTCAGATGTCCTGGAGAACGCTTTTGCCCCCCTTCTGGATGAGCAGTATGATTTAGCCACAAAGAGAGTGCGGCAGCTTCTGGATTTAGACCCTGAGGTTGAATGTATGAAAGCCAACACAAATGAGGTTCTGTGGGCTGTTGTAGCAGCTTTCACAAAATAACTGCAATCAGACTGAAGTGTTCTCTTTTCTTCCATGTAAACCAGTTGTTTCTCTTCTATTGACTATTCATATTTCCTGTAATTTGTACCTTCTCACATGATGAATCAGCTCTTGTTTAATGGGGATTATAAATGGTGTATTCCTTCCTTCTCTGTGCATTTGTATACAGGGTTCTGCTGGTACAAGAGAGCTTCCTGTTTAACACAACAACAGAAAAAGGTTTTACTGCCATATTGGCATTGCATTTCATGTTAAGTAGGAGTTATCTGAAGTACTTTGGTTACTCTGTTTTTCATTTTATTGTTACTGAAGTGGTTTAACATGGAAAGCACCTCAAGGAAATGTGCATGCAATTGGATCACTAGTCTCAGCTGACACAGATGTGTGCATGCATCAGTACTTCTACAGTATGATTCATAGCAGATCAAAAAGGGCCTTTTAAATCACCAAAGCTCTATGTTGAAGTGTCTGTCAGGGCATTTTATACACAGACCTTTATTTCAATTATGTCTAACAAAATTACTTTAAAAGCAGAAATTCCGTTAAGCAGCTTTGTCAATGGTCCTGTGAAGATGCCCTATAAAGTTTTACTTTTCATGTAAGTCTCTCATGTACTTATACTTTCATTAGAATGATAGTTGAGTCAGAAGGCTAGTGTAGAAAGGTCCAGTTGTTTCATAAACCAGTTTGGGGATGGAATACATTCCATTATATTGTATATATAGTTCAAGTTGTATATTAACAACTGCCCTATCTTAGTATTTTGCAAGATCTATTTAGTTGTACGCCTGGTGCCCCTTACTTGCTGTCAGTTGTTGCCATTTGTTGGAAAGAAAGGCCTCTTATAAAGAGCATGTATGTGAAAGCTTTTTGTTTCCAGTGTCTCCCGAGTTTGCCATCCAGATATTCTCAGTCTATACATTGCCTTTGATAATTAGTGTACAGAAAGAGACCACTTTCTGTCATTGTTAAGCGTTTGTTTTTCTTTCCCCTCCTGTATGGAAGATGCTTGTGACCAGTACAGTTCTTGAGTGCAGTTTTAATTTTGTTTGTACGCAAGTTAATGTTTGTCTAAGTGTCATAATCTATTTTACACTTTAAAACAAAGTCAGTCCTAGCAGGTATTGCATGTACGTGGTTTGCAAGTAATGACTGCAGTTTGGATGATTAAGATTTCTGCAGTGGGACACTCATTTTAATTTTTGTATACAATTATGCTGATTACCCCACTGCGGGGGGGGGGGCCCCCCAAACAACAACAAATATTTACAACTTTGGCTTTTTAAAATTTATTGCCTCTTGACCACTCCTTGTTACATCTCCCACAGTTTTCACAATGTAAATATTATGCATTGAACAAATAAGTATTGGTTTATATAATTTTTTCCTCATAACGCAGATTTATAGCGGGGCTTACAGGTGTTTAGAAATGTTATTGGTTAATATTCAGAGCAAGAATACTAGATGGTGTATAACTGTAGAGTTGAAATTTAAGGAATCTCTTAATCTGTATACTAGCTTTTTACCTACAGTAAATAAACTATGATCTTGAAAGTGCCTGAAACAGAGCAAGCATGTCATTTTTTATTTTCTGTTGCTAATTAGAAAGGTTTTATTGCTTAACTGAGAGCGTTAGTTAATATCCTTCTTATTAGAAAGGGTGAGTTTATACTGCATAGATCAGTGGCGTTGCAGCGTTCATGACAGAGACAGGCAGAGTTAGCTTGTGAGTGTGCAGCTGCGCCTGCCCAGGGAGGCCTCTTCTGTCATGAGCACAACGCAGCCTCATCTGTGACTGGACTTCCAATTTTGCACTTCATTTCAAATTATTTAGATGCTTATTTCAAATTATTTAGTAGCTTAGTTTAAAACACAAATTAAATTCATGATTACATTTTTTAATAAGGATTTTAAAAACATGCTCCTTAACATTTAACACCACTCTGTTCATATCAGTACTTAAATGCTGTTTCTTTGGGGGGGGAGGAAGGGGGAAAGATGAAACTATAAGAATATTATAAAGTATTTCAAACTCTGGTTTACAAATAAAAAGATAAACAGTGTTTTCTCAGTTGTGAGATGCTGTTCAGAACTTTGAGGACCTTGGGCATGAACTTGCAGCTTTAAGACAATTATTTTAAACATTTTCAAGCCTTGATTGTTGTAAGTGGAGGAAAAATGAAGGTTACTTACATTTGACAGCTTACAGAATACTTTCTGTGCTTGGTAGTATTTGCTATTCCACTGCTTTCATTGTGTTGCTGGTGGTGTCTTCTTGTGTCTTCTTGTTTTGGAGCTCTTTGAGAGGAGAAAATAAATTAGTTGTAAGAGTCAGAAAAACAGTTGAGCACTCAGAAGCTGGTTGAGTGCACAAAAGTTCTAGAACGGCTTTGAAAAGCTGAAATGAAACGTTTTGGTCTGCTGACATCTTTTCATAATTCCCTTTCTGCCCTCTCACCTGTCATCTTCACTCCATACTTGTGTTCCTGCCATGTTTCACGTTAGGTTGCCCCACATTCAGGGCTTTTGTCTGCCTTTGAGCCAGCATGTGTAAATATGTCACTCCTCTTTAACTGCCTCTGGAGAGAGGTAGTGTCCCATCCCCGTACATGCAGACAGGCAGATGTCAACTCCCTGCAGTACTTAGCACCTTGCTGTTCCTTCAAGGTAGAACCTGTGTGATGAGGGAACTTGTTACAGATGTTGGATAGGTCTGGTGTCAGTACTGAGTGGTTTGTGAAGAGCGACAGTATCTTCTGCTAGGTTGCCTGATATGAAGTTGGGTATGTGGGGAAAATAGAAGATTTGGAGTCTTCAAGTCCCACCAAACCTTAAGGCTAGCAATGACGGTAAGTTAGGTAGATGAATAGGGACTGCTTTGGCAAACAACCTTGCCTTTGTTACTGTATCAGGTTCTAATAAAATGGTTGAACGTGGAGACTGCTCTGTTTTGCTGAGATCCGGTGCCCTTCTTCCTGATAGCTGCCACTGCAGCTGACTAATGTGGTTTTAAGGGAGTTTTGGCTGGTCGGGTTCCAACTCTCACTGGCTGCTTGAAGTGAAGGCTGCTAGCTGTGTGCAGAAGAACTTGAACCTCAAGGGGGAAGATGTTATTCATGGACTCATTCTTTTAAAACACACTTCCATGTTAACATCAAAACAGGATTTTGAAGGATAAATCCACAAGTGATGTACACGTATGCAGTTACAGTCCTTGAGATTAACCTCCTCTGTTTCTAGAGATGACTACAGTGCTCCTATATGGGATTTTAGTGAAAACTCTCATGCATGATGCTTTCAAGGTACAAGTTGCATAATTTGGCTACAACAGACTGGTGACTGAGTGCTTGTGTTCATGCCCATTTCTCCTACAAAGTGAAGATATGTATTGATGTGTTCTCTGTGAACTGAATCTGTACTCAATCAAAATAAAGCACCCTTTCAAGCTATCAACTGCAAGTGGTTAATGTGTATCACGTGCACGTCATACCCAAAGGATTTTTTATTCATTTGTTGGGCAGTTCATAAGTGTTAAGCTTTTGGTCTTCACCAGTTTGGGAAACAGAACTTCTCATATTTCCATTACAGCATCAATTCTGTGTAAACTGGGCTTTTAGCACTTGGGCAGTCAGAGCCTGTTGTGTCTCTCCTTGCAGAGAAGTATGCATTTCTTGAGAACAACTCATTTATTCTATAGCAATGCTTAGTATGTACATTGACATAATTACTCAGGAAAAGAGTTGCAGCCAAGTGCTTTCTAAGTGTTAAACATTGAAGTGAGATTTCAGAGGACCTGGGGTAGGAAGGCAGGCTCTTTGGGTGGGGAAGAAGCAAGGACAGAATCACTGCCTGTGCTCATCTCTGGACAACATCTGGAGTTTCCTCCCATCAGTTCTTGTTTTCTCCTTTCTAGAGAGCAGCAACGTGAACCCTGTGAAGAGCTGAAGAAGAAACACCTTCTGACTCGGAAGTGGGAGAAACTTGTGTACACAGTTATAACTGGCTTATACAACAGTGGAAGAAGTAGGGAAGGAAATGCTGATGCATCGTAGCCTTTTTTTTTTTTCTTCTTTTTTTTCTCCCCATAACCTATCTGAACTTTAAGGCATTTCGCTGTTTCTAGTTTTTTTCTCTCTTGACTTTGGCACCTGGTCTTCTGTTCCTTTTCTGTGTATCTCAGTGACTTCCTCTTTTGTGCTCATAAGCAATCTGTACCGACTTCCAGCCTCAGATGTTGTCAGTCTTGCCTTTTCATTTTAACCTTTTATTATTGCTTTCAGATCTAGAGCCACCTTGAGCTCAGCTTTCCATCACCTTGTTGTCAGAACTGCTTTTGCCTCTTCTCTGGCTGATGGTTTGAGCAGGTTCCCCTCCAACAAATAGCTTTGTCCGTTCTAGCTGCCTCTGTGGCCAAACTGAAACAGCTGGATTTCTGATATAGCTTATAAGGTACAATTTCATAAGATGAACAAAAAAATGATTTAATTTACATTGACACTGCTTGTTGCTCACTTCAACAGCAAGCTATTGTCCATGCAGCAGAGGGAAGACTTGCAGCTGAATAACGTGACTTTTGCCACTTCTGTAATGTAAGTAGATCTTGTTTCTGAGTCAGTGTTCCAAGGACTTGCTGTCTCCTTATTAAATTTCTCTTGTAGTGAGGATGTAGACAAGATTCCTCCTTTTTTACTTTTTCCCTCAATAGATGCTAGGAGAAGCCTTCAGCAGCCTATTGTAAAAAGTGGTAGTATTCATAATCTTGCTTTGCCATTATCAGAGCATCTGTATGGGTCCTTCTTTGTTTCCTGCCTTCTCAAATGGAATCATGTTAGGACCAGCTTTTAAAATTCTGTTCTGACTTCTTAATTCCCTGAGGACCTCAGTCACTTCTGAAAGGTTTACCTAAGACATGTGTCGCAATGCTAAGCAGAACAACACCTACACACCACTAAAATCTCAGATCCTATGTTCAGAGGACTTGGAGAAGGAATTTAGTAAACCCAGGTCCTTTATCCATGCAGAAGTTCACAGTAACCCACGTCAACCACAGAGAAGTCAGCCTGATGGAGAAGTTGCATTGGTGCCTGAACAAAAACGGGTCAAAGAGGGCTTCCCCTCCTGCAAAGGCCCGAGGTTCCTGAGGCAGTTTATGCAATGTTCTTAGTGGCATTTCGAAAAGACCTTCCATGGATGCATGCATTATTGCTCTTTGCCCACGCCCGTGTGAGAGTGGATTTGGTTGTGGGCCAGAGATGAGGAAGTCTTGCTGCCCCTGGTGGTGCAGTGCTGCTGCTGCTTCAGGCAGACTGTGAGCCGTGCCAGCTCTGCGACGGACCCAGGCATCTTCCACTGGAGCTTACTCTTACTGGGATCCCGTCCCCTGTGCACCAGGGAGAGGTTTAGGGCCGAAGCGTTTCTCTGAGCACAGCGGAGGAAGCTGGAGAGCTGTGCTTGAAGGGGTCTGGCCGAAGCACTGCTGGTCAGCACTCTGCAGATGTCTGGGGTGTGCTCCTGGCTGCGTGGGAGAGGAACAACGGCTGTTCACAGAAATTCCAGTCATCCAGGAAAGCGCCACGTCTGGGGAGTGAGTGGTTGTGCTTGACATGGGGAGTGTGTGTGACCTTCCATGAGTTGGAATACATACAAATAAAACAGGCTGGAATAAAATGAAATTATAAACACATTGGGAATAACAACTGAGGGCTGACTGTTGGATGTGTTGCAAGCAGGAAATGGAACTAAAATTGCTGCACTAATAAATTTCTTGCTGCAAATATGTTGTCTGATGTTAGGCACCAGCTCTGAGAGAAATCTAGCTGAAGATTTACACGCGTTTTAGTATACCCAAGTCTGACACACTCTGCCAAAGGGATACTGGATCTCCTTTTTGTGGGCTGATGTGCAAGGGAATTTGTACACAGTGTTTACAGATAGGCATTTAAACTAACTTCTTACATTTGTTTCTTAGAGAAGGCAGTTTTCTTTTGATGTTGCTAAAGTAACCTCTTTTTTTCCCTTTCTTTTGTAGAGAATATGCTGCCAGGTTCATGTATGGCCGTCTATCAGTGTAAGGTTTCAGGACAGTAAGCTGCAAGCTGCAGAGATATATGGTGTATTTTTGTTTACTCTTCACAGTGATGGAAAGAAGCACCCCTTGCTCATCTTTAATTGAAGTGTATCTTCAGAAGCAATCACTTAGAAGATAACTACAGGAATGAGCAGGCTGGTGACTATCCTGCTCTTAGCATGTCTTGCAGGCAATTTTTATCATCTGCATTAAAAAGAGTTCAGAAATCCAAGCATTCACCCCCAGGTGTTATGGTAATGGTGGGATTCAAGACTGCTCAGCCCTCAGCTCCTTTGCTGTGCAGTCAGATGACTCCCAGCTCTTCCACCTGTCTCTGGGCTCCCTGAGGCTTGCAGATGTGCCTCTGGCCAGCCTCAGATGAGCAGTCAACTGCCCAGGCTCCCCTCAAGCTGCTCTCCTCCAGGTTTGTTTCCTCTCCCATGAACATGCAACCTCAGCCTGCAGGTCTGTATGCAAGTTGCATGGGTGAATGCCATGGGTCCATCAGCAAATGAGGGAGAAAATAAATATCAAACGTGGAAAATGCTGATGTAAATTGACAGAAAATCTTAAATTAGAGCCCTGGCAGCTCGGGATGGAGGGGGCAGCCAAAGGAAAACACAACTTGGATGTGTGAAGATCCTTGAGGTAAACCTATGGGTTTTACCAAGGGGGCTGAGAGTGATGCTGAGCACCAGCCAGGAGAAATCACAGAGGCTTAAGGAGGTCCTGGGTCAGAGCAAAAACAAATTACTATGCCTGTCTGTAGGACAGGGAACATAGCACAGTCAGACTTGTCTCCAGTGCTGGGCAAACACAGCAAGTATGTCCTCTTGTATCCTTTTCCAAATGTGTAACAGAATGGAAGGTGCCTGGGATTGGTCAAAGATTTACTAAGTGAAATTGTGCCTGACCACCTCAGTTACCTCCTGTGAAGAAATGCCTGGCTGAGGGGGCAGTGGATATAAGACCACCCGGTTTCAGCGAAGATTTCAGCACCATATCCACAGCACTCTCATAAGGACGCTATGAAAGCATGAGCTGGAGGGCCAGATGGTGAGGTGAGGTGAGAACTGTCCTGGCCACTGGGCTCCTGTAGTAGACTGGGTCTAGTATTTCTCTAAATATAGCTTCATTAGCCACATGAGGAGACCGCATGCATCTCTGGAAAACATGTTGATGATATTAAGTTAGGGAAGAGTTGTTGATGCACCAAATGGAAGAGCTTCCATTTAGAGGGACAAGGAGAATCTTAAAACAGGGTCAACAGACATCTGCATTAGGTTTTTTACACTGCCCACACAAGGCTCCACTTCTCCTTGCTGACCTTCCCTAGGAGTCTGTTGGGGGAAAGGTTCTGCACCTCCAGCCGTGGCTGTTGGAATAGCTTAAGTCAAGACATGCAAAGCCATTCAAGCCCATGGCTGTTATTTATATAGCTGTTTTCTACTTCAGAGAGGCATTTGTCTCCTCTGTGGAAAGGATTCCTGTTGTAGATACTACTGCTAAACAAAAGAAAGTGAGAAACTGTTTCGCAAAAGTGTGAATCTCTAGGATATTTTCAGCGGATAAACGCATCTGTCACTTCCTTCAAATACAGAATTATGCATCTACACCAGAGAAATACTTGCCTTCCCTATTAAATACCCATCCTTACTTATGAATGGACATCATGGAACTTATTGCTGCAGCGTGTTATTTTTCTCATGTGGGGGTCTCTCCTCATGTGCCAATCCATGTATCACAAAACTCTCATTCACATCATAATTTTCAGTGCAGACTCTTGGCATCTTTTAATTTTCAAATCAACTTTACTAAAGCCAAAAAAAACAAATTGCCACCTCTATCCAACATCCCTTGGGAAGAGAAAAAGGCTCATGTCACTCCAGAAATAAACAGCTGGAGCACCCATGGAATTACTCCCTTTTGGAGCTCTGCTATAACAGAAACATAAGCTTGCACTACTTAACAGCCAGGAGAACCAACAAAAAAAGGGTCAAAACGCAAACTCAGCTGTAATCACAGTTGGCTGAAGTGTTGATTCATATCGTAAATTGTGGTAATTGTTTTTTAATTTAATTAAACGCACACACAGCTGTGTAATTAAAAAGTATGTAGGTGTTCTAGGTTTCTTTAGGAACTAACAAGCACTTTCATTCTTGCTTTCCGTCTGCACTGAGTCACAGGTAATGCGAAGCAACAGTAGTGATTCTTCTAATGGCTTTTTTCTATGTGGATACAAGGTTATTCATAGCTAGCTACCTTTTATTTGTGCGCTGACCTTCTGCATGTGTAAAGGCCTCATATTTTGATTGCTCATTTTTTATAATATGTGACCTGGACTTTTAAAGTTTCACTTAAAATACACCTTCTTTTGGTTCTCATTACTTCTAGGATGGAAGAGGCAAATTTTGGTCTCCTTCCTGTGTTTTCTCTGAATAAGTGACTTGTTAGCTTTCCTCTGTGACCAGCTGCGTTGCAGCACTCAGCACTAAGATGAATAGTAGAACATGCAAGTCCATATCCTAGGTTGTTGAGAATCACTGGGGTATTTCTGCTTAGCCATGTCTTCCCTTACACTGCTATCTGAGTAGCTAGGCTCCTTCCCGAGGCCACAGCTACCTGTGCAGTGGCTGCTAATGAAGGGCACCTTGAAGGACGAGGGGGACTTAGTCAGAGTGGGAAACCAAATCCTGTTTCCCACTCTGTGTCCTGTGTTTTGGCTAAATCAAGTTTTCTGGTGAGACATCCTGCCTTGATGTGAGCATAGCAAAAGACTGGGAGCCTTGCATGTCTTCTGTTTCATGCTTGGGTAATTCTGTTTGTACAGGGTTAAATCAGTGCTGATATCGTGCAATTGTCCTACATTTCTAAGGCTGGTCTTCCAAGTGTAACTCCCAGCTGTTACATTGTGCTGTTTTCCCTATGAAGATGCATTTGTATTGTAATTAAGTCACTTCACAATGTTTTCAAAACCAGACTGAACAGCTTCAATTCCTTAAGGGCATATCAGTACAGAAGAGTAGACAAGTCACACTGACATGATTATACCAGAAAATAAAACTGCCAGGCTCCAGCAGAGCTCCGCACAATGACATTTGTTTTGGGGTAGAAGTTCTTTTCTTCTAAACTTCTTCCAAAGGCGTGTTGGTGTGAGGTGGTCACTCACTGCTCTCACCTGCATGGGGCAAGATTTGGGGTGGGGAAGGAGCACCTGGGCTTTGTAGAGTGGGAGAATCCCATCTAGGCTCCGTGCTGCTCCCCTCGCCTTGGATGTAGGACGTGAGATTTCATACAGCTAAAAATGCTCGACAGCCCCTGGTGCTTCGCGTCTCTCTTGGTAAACCCAACACCATAAACACTGCTGAGATCCCACTTGGCCCTCATGGCTCACACGAATCGTGGATTGAGCTGCCGTAGTACATTTTCAGTCATTTGCTGAGAAGAGCCATTTCAGATTTAAAACTCAAGGATAGGGTTGCCTCAGAGGTTTTTCTGTAAGTTCAGAGCAACCTGAATATAAAGACATGAAAGTTCACGGGAGCCTGTTTCAGCCTGTAAGTGGGTCACAAGACGCCGAAGTGCTGAGTGAAATAACACCCACACAAATCAAATAAAAGAGTAGCTAACCTGTATTTAAAAAAGAATAATCTTTCTGGGTGCCTTAGTCATAGATGTCTTGGACATGAAAAATTCAAGAGAGCGAGCACTTAGTGGAGAAACGGCCGCAGAGGATGCCTCTAACCTAAGCACAAAATTATCAGACTGACATTAGCAGGTAAATCACCTTCCCTTGATACTCAAGGGAGATGGGATGTGTGCAATTTCACTGGGAAATAATGAAATCCGTAAGTGTGAACCTTGGAAGTGGTGTCTTGTGAAGGCTTTAGAGAGGAAAATCCTGACAAAAATGTCTCATACAGGAGACTGCGGTTATAAAATAAAAAATGAAAAAAGGTAAAAGAGAAGAGAGAGAAGAACTGGAGAGCAGGTAAGGTGGGATAAGCCCTACAAGGAGCTGACACTGGTTACAGAGGGATGCAGCTGTGTAAAGTGATGCCGAGCAGAGCAGAGCCGTGGTCTCAATAGCTTAAGAGTCTGCTGGTGGGTGTTATCTTTGTTCTTGGTAATTACAGCACAGCCCCAACCAGCACTGCAGTGTGTCTGTAATTACTGTGGCCCTGCAGGGCTCCTAGAAGAAGTTCTGGATGTTTTGCTGGCTGAGCCCAACTGCTAAGAGGTTGTGGGCTGTGCATGGATGGAGCTGCTCCCAGGGCTGTGCCCCAGGGCAGGGTGCCTCACCCAGGGGGTTTCTTTGCCAGATGCACTCAGTCCCCTGCACCAGGGGCTGTGGGGTGGAGGAGGACAACATCGAGATGTGAGTCCCTGGGGGCTGACTTAGCTCTGCTGGGAAATGAGGATAAACACAGTTGTCCCCACACAGTTACAGGGCAGGGAACACTGCTATTTTGCTCTGGGCTCTTCCTGTCCTTGTGCTACGGTTTCCTTGCGAGAACAGAGGAAAAAAGGGTACAGATGTATTTCTCCTGTACAGATGTATTTGACCAGGACTTCTGGGTATTTGACAGTGAGCAGTGCTGCCCTCCCGTCAAGTACTACCTGTGACTTTTTATTTTATTGTTTTAACTGACTGTAAAACCAGAATGGAAAAATTTCACACAAAATGGCGACAATTCGTAGATAAGACAGCGGGGATGAAAGATTATTTCCATTCAATATAATGCTCTGCATGCTTGGTCCTGGCCACAGAAATGGGCCTTCCTCAGAGAGGTGTTTCCCACCATCTGCCTGAGGTTGGGCTTCAGCACAGTGATGCATGAGCAAACATGGGCCTTCTCCCACACCACCCAATGACTGGCTAGAGAGGAAGATGCTTTGTGTCAAAAATTTGGGATGCCAAAAGAAAAAAAACAAACAGCACGTTATTGAAACATTTTCTATCTTTGTCAAAATTGCCTCCTGCCTGGCATCAGTTTATGGTCAATGCTTTCACAGTCATACAGTGCTCAGAGGATATGTGGCTGGGGCAGCGCAATTAGCGGGGTTTTCTCAATGAGCTGCGGTTGGGCTCTGTTTTTGGATGCCAATGAGAGCACAAAATACTTTTTACTGCCTATAAATACAGACACTGAAATCTGTAGGAAGCCCACTTTGTCAGCTGAAAACCCACTTTAGGAAGAAAACGAAACCTCTCGACCTTGAAATAGCTTCCAAATTCTAAAAACAGCACATCCAGCTAGCTCACTGCCTTCGTAACAGACATTAATCACTGCTGTATTTTACACAGCATGTAAAATTTAAGTAATAGAATCACAGTCCCCATCACCATATTTGCAACTCAGAGCTGATAAGTAGAAGTGCTGACCTCAGCTGGTTGATTCAACCTGATGAGTCATGGTCTTGGGGCCACATATGCTTCCTCTGCTAATATCCTAGTTCCTATTTATTTTTTAAAAAGTGCACTGGCATGCTGTGCACCACAGAAAAGCTTCTCTAATGGGCAGATCCATAAATAGCAACATTCCATTAGTTTCCTCTCTTTTGTAAAAGTTTCACAGAGACCACTCATCCTGCAGCATCTCCAACAGACTGGATGGGGACAGGGACACGAGCAGAGCCAAACTACTGAGCAGTGAATTCATCTTTAAATTCTTCGTTGAAGAGCTCCCTGGTGTCTTCTTGCTTTCTGCACCACAGGGAGCTGAGCCATAGAGAAAGGCACAGCAGATGTGGGATGCTCAATTGAGGGAGATTTGGCATTGCTCTCAATGAGATTTTCTCTGCAAAATGCTGGCTTTCTCAACACAGCTGAACCAAAGAGAAACAAGTCTCCATCAGTACCTTGTTTTGGTTCGGTGGTCCAGAGCAGGCTGCCTGCCTTTAATGAGATCCCCCAGGGCTGGGCACTCAGCTGATGCAACGTAGAAAATTCTTCTTACCCCAGCTGCCCTGCGACATATCTTAACAACCATGCAACACTGCAATGAATGCCTGCTGCCCTCTCATCACATCTGTGCTGGTCCAAGCTGGTGAACGGTGCTCCTGGGGGTGTAGGTGCTCACCCTGTCACTGTCTGTATGGGTGCTGAGAGGACTGAGGGTATGGGAAAAGAATGGGATGGAGATGGGTGCTCAGTGCCACTGCCCTGCAGCAGAGGGGCTGCACATGAGGTGCAATGCTGCTTTTGCCACTCCTGCAGCCACTCCTTTTGCCTTTCTTAGAGGCGTTCAGCCATAATCCCACAGATGGTAGCCTCGCTCCAGTGGCTCCTCAGCCAAGCACATACACCAAATGTCTGAACTTGCGGTTCCTCTTGTTCTGAGCAGGATTACTAGTGCAACAACACATCATCAGTAGGGTAAAACTAACCTGTCTCACGACGGTCTAATCCCAGCTCATGTTCCCTATTAGTGGGTGAACAATCCAACGCTTGGTGAATTCTGCTTCACAATGATAGGAAGAGCCTAATGGAGCAGAGCAGAAGGAGCTGTTTGCACCCCTACAGCCCCTTGGTTTGGTACCTCTTCAGGTTGCAAACCAGCAATGAGGTACTTCAAGAAAATTTTAAAACAGCTGTACGTACCAAAGCAGAAGCCTTTGTCTTGCCTGTGTAACAGCCCTTTGTATCACGCTAGCATCACTTAGTTTCCTTTAATGCTCATGATGTTTACGGTGCTTAGGTTTCTTTGCTCAAAGCAAAGTGACTCTAAATCAGGCTTGGCCTTCCATTAGACCTGACAAATTCACAGTGGAGAGAGAGCTTGTTCATTCACTACTCATGAAAAGAAACAGGAGCACAAACAGCTGTTGTGCCAACTCACTTTCATGTGCAAACTCACCAGGCTGGGGACTGAGCAGGACACTCATCCCAGCCAGGAGTGGTGTCCCTCCTGGAGACAACTTGCTGCATTCTGATTGGGATTTATGTGGGATAATTTAGTCAAATTACAATAATATTTGACATTTCAGCTCTTGGAAATTTTCAGTGATGTTATTTGCAAGGGTGGTTTTTGATTGCTGCAGATTGCAGTTCTTCAAGAGTGATACAGAGGTTTGTTTTTTGTCCCTTTGTCTCTCCTTGTCTGTCAGGAATTCTGGTGATTTATTTGATTCACTGCTCCTTTGGATTGCCTGTGCTTTTGCTTGTTACAATGCACCCATGTCTCAACGACACAGAAAAATGTTCATTTGAATGAACAGCTCTGGCTTGCAGTGCTATGGGTATAATACAAAAATATAATGGAGAAAATTTTCTTATTAGTTTCTTCAGAATTCCAGACCCTAGGCAGTTCAACCTAAACAACAGCATGTTTCATTTAAAGTAGGAAACCAGGTATTGGCTGCTGAAACCATACACTGAAGCAAGATCTGGGTACACTCAGGAGAGACTACTGCTCCTTCATAGGATTTCCATCACATGCTATGAGCACTACAAAAATTCAGGCGTGCAGTTTTTTCCACTTGCTGGTTCATATTTTCTAAGCCTTGTATTTCTCTCCCTCTTTTTCTTTTTTTTTTTTTTTTTTTTTTTTTAAGAAATGAGTAAGCACAAGAAATACAAAGGAACTATTAGAAAGCATAAATGAAAAGGCATTCAAGACAGCATACTGTGGATGGAATCACAGAATCACCAAATCACTGAGGTTGGGAAAGACCTCCAATATCAGGCAGTTCAACCATGCACCTACAACCAGTATTTCCCCACTAAACCATGTCCCTCAGTACATCATCGAAATGTTTCTCCCACCTCCAGGGACAGTGACGCCCCCCTGCCTTGGGCAGTTTGTTCTGCGCCTGACCGCTCTTTTGGATAAGTTTTTCCTAACATGCAACCTCAATCTTCCCTGGTTCAATTTGAGGCCACTGCCTCTCGTCCTATCGCTAATAACAAGGAGAAGAGACTGACCCCCATCTCACCACAACCTTCTCACAAGGAGTTGAAGAGAGCAGTGAGGTCTCCCCTGAGCCTCTTCTTCTCCACACTGAATAATCCAGGTTCCCTCAGCTGCTCCCCATTAGCCCTGTGCTCCAGACCCCTCACAGCTTTTCTGCCCTTCTCTGGACATGCTCCAGGGCTTCACTGTCTTATAGTGAGGGGCCCAAAACTGAACGCAGTACTCAAGGTGTGGCCTCACCAGAGCTGTGTGCAGAGGGATGGTCATCTCCTGCTCCTGTTGGCAAAACCATTTCTGATAGAAGGCAGGATGCCGTTGGCCTCCTTGCCCACCTTGGGCACACTGCTGGCTCATATTCAGCCAAGCGTCAACCAGCATCCCCAGTGCTGGATGCTCTTCCACACAGCCTTCCAACCACACCACCCCAAGCCTGTAGCATTGCCTGGGGTTGTTGTGGCCAAAGTGTAGAACCCAGCACTTGGACTTGTTGAACCTCATCCCACTGGCATCAGCCCAGCAATCCAGCCTGTCCAGCTCCAGCCTGTACAGAAAATTAATAGCCAGAGAATATGTGGGATGACAAAGAAATGCCAACTGCAAACCAGCTGGTGATAGGGTTGTGTTGTTTTGTTAGTTTTTTTTTTTTTTTTTCTTTTCAGAAAACTCTTCTGATGAAGTGATTCCATCAAACATGATTTGGGGAGAAACTCAAGCCTGTTTTGGAAGAAAAAAGGGATTTGTGGATGCTGCATGTATCATGCTGGTAAAAACCAAGCAGATTAAACTAAGTCCCTCCTGAATATTAAATCTGTGTATATAGTGTTATACACAATCCCCACAGACACTCTGACTATACACTTCATTCTTGCCTTGCCAGCATTTAGTGGTATTATTTTGTTTTTCTTTAGCACTTTACATCCAAGTTTCCCAAACTTTTGGAAAGCACCTGACTGGATGTAGGTGCACTACTATCCCTATCTGGCATAGCAGAACACTCTGTCACAGAGTCGTGAAAGGCCCAGAGGCGTGCTGAGCACAACCTGCCTTTGGAAGCTGCACATCTCTTTCTGAGCTGTGCAAATTTCCAAATTGCTTGTTGTGAGCAAAAGGATTAAAATATCTCTTCTCTTCTCTTTCCTGGTTTAGAAGTAGTTACTAACAGATGGCTACGATGCTCAGCGCTCATTCAAACAGCACTGAAATACCAGGAATTTATTTCCATGTGTACAGATGCACGCGGACACACACATGCACACAGGGAAACAAATCCAGGCAGCATTTTAACATAACTGTCAAATCAAAGCATACCACAGTGCAGTCACCAGGCCAGATTCATGCTAAATTTATCAACCGAGATCATCAGATGAGCACTGCTTTCTGACTGCAAGCCTTTAATGATTAACATGTGTGATGAGTTTTGGATGGAAGGAGGGCAGATGGCTTGAAGGCTCTGTCTGCAGTAAGTGCCTTCTGCTCTGGGTTGGAGAAGACATTGAAGTGATGCTCTGTGCTGCGGAGTTGTGATATGAACATGGAGAATCCCTGCTCTCACCCAACAGTCATGAGATTGTGGCACCCATTCTGCACCAGGAGGTGAGGCTGCACAGTGCAGAGCAGAGACCATCCTGCCCTTTGCCTGGTGGCAGCGCTGGGGCTGAGGCACCCCGGGTAGTCAGCCCTACTGGCTCCTGGGCTCACCACTAGCTTGTGTTCAACTAGCTGGCAGCCAGAATCCCCAGCTCCCCTTCAGCAGGGCTGCTCTCCAGCCTCTTGTCCCCCAGTATGCGTAGCCAGGGCTGTCCCACCCCAGGTGCAGAATTGGAACTTGTTCAACTTGACATGATTGGTGATTGCCCAGCTCTCTAATTTGTCCGTATCTTCCTGTGAGGCCTCTTCACCTTCAGTGGAGTCAACAAGTCCACCCAATTTAGTATTGTCAGCAAATTTACTCAGAGCTCCTTCTGAGTAGAACTCCTCCTTGACATCCAAGTCACTTATGAAAACATTATAGAAAACTGGCCCAAAAACGAAGCCCTTAAATGGATGGGGAAAACTGGAGCACTGCTGTGCCAGTGATGGCCATGGGCAGCACTTTCCAAAACCTGGCTGATCTCTCAAAGCACCTCTCTGTGAACAGCCGTCGATTAAAATCATGGTGATAAGACATTGGCTTGCCTACCTTCTGTGTTGAAGACACGGACATTACCTTATAGTTTGCTTCAGCAATGGTGTATCTATAGCGCAGCATTACTTCATACATCCTTGGTGCCAATCCTATGCAGTGAAGGACTCCATCAGTTTGTTGTGTCCAAACAGCAAACAGAAGGTCACAATCCTTGTCCAGAAAAGGGCAATGAAGCTGTGAAGGGTGTGGAACACAAGCCTTACTGGGAGCAGAAGAGGGAACTGGGATTGTTCAGTGTGGAGAAGAGGAGGCTCAGGGGAGACCTGACTGTGCACTACAACTCCGTGAAAGGAGGTCGTGGAGAAGTGGGGTTCGGCCTCTTCTTCCAGGTGACACTGACAGGATGAGAGCGAATGGCCTCAAGTTGCACCACAGGAAGTACAGGTTGGATATTAGGAAAAATAGCTTATCTGAAAAAGTGATGAGGTATTGGTGTAGACTGCCAGGGAACTGGTGGCAACATGGCTTCTGGAGGTGTTCATTAGCTGTGGAGATGTGGCATTGGAGGAAACAGTGGTGATAGGCTGACAGTTAGACTAGGTGATCTTAGTGGTCTTTTTCAACCTTAATGTTTCTATGATTCCATGATTCCATGAACTGTGACAAATAGAATATTCTGGTTCCTCCAACGGGAGTGTGCAGACCCAGGTTTCTGTATACGGTTAAATTTTAGAAGATGTTTTGATGCAGTAAATGATTCCATATGTGCCCCCTTGTACTTAGCAATGAAGTCTAATAAATTCTGAAATGCAGAGGAAGAGCGCTGCAGAAAAGGGAGGAATTATGAGTTGATCATCTAATAATAGAAATCAACTAAGTCCAAATTTTGCTCCTTCAAAGAAAAATAAACAGCATCAGAGCAGATCTGATAACCACTGCGCAGTAACAAGAGGATGATTAATTTGCTAAGGAAATTAAAAAAAATCTTGATGAGAAGCTCTAGGAGGAACTTCAGCGCTTGATCTTTTTCAACCTTAGTATGTTGTGCCTACTTCTTCCAGTGTATCTGGCCCCTGCAGTTATTAGATCTACTATCACGTTCAGTCATGGATTTGACCTGTGATATCTCAGACTGCTGTAATCAAAATAAGTGATGATCTTGGAATTACATGAAAGAGACTCTTTAGAGAATTGTATCTTAGGCATATTGCAAAATAATATTAGAGAGAGGTTTTTACCCTCAGGAGCTTGGAAAATGAAAGCTTCTATGGAAATTTGCAGCTGAATGCTTGAATCTGAGAAATTTTGACCCTTAATATTGACTTATTTTGGTCTGTTAAGGGTAGTATTTATGCACTGTACATATCTTAGACTAGCAGTCAATGAATAATGTAGTATGTAGCATCCATGAACAGCTTCCAGGAAATAAATACAAGTGTATGTTTTCTTACTTTAAAGTTTAGCTCTTGTTGGTGGCCCCGTGTTTGCCCACCACCTTCCCCCCCCGGTAGGTTTTGAGGCAGGTGATGAAATTATCTATCTTCTATGTTTCATGCTAATTTAAAATAAGTAATTCTTAAGGTCTGCACACCGCTGTGCTCTGGGGGAAGGCTATTGCATCTGGGAACTTTCTATACTAGGAAGGTTTGCAGTTAGTCTACGAAAATACAGGAGGAAAGGCATAAAGAGAGAAATCCCCAGTGATAGATTCACAGCTATTAGCTGATTTTTTTTCCCCCTCTCTGCAAAACTGTAGTAGGATTTCAAAAGGCAGTAAAAAAAACTATTGGATCAGCATAGTGATTTTTTTGCTGTTGTTCCCACTTGCAGCAGCTGATAGAAATTAAAGGTGGGACAAAGTAGAATGCTCTCATGATAGATGACAATAGGCTCTGCAGAGCCGGAGCTGCGACTGTGGCTTTGAGTCTGCTGTGATTTTTTATGCTCTGTGCAGAGTTCCTTCCGATGTCCCATATTTCTCTCATTCGGCCTTTCCAGCCTCGTATTCACTGCAGTCTGTTGTGGAGGAGATGCATGCAATGTGTGCTCTCTTGGGCTTTGCTTATGCAAAGCAAATTGCTGTCAGCGCTGCTGCAGGGGAAGGGGTGTGGGATGTGCGCAGAACCAGGCACCATCCTGGAGAAATTACTCCACTTTTGGGATAATTATTTCCAAACAAAATTGAAATGGAGCATCCACCTGAGGACCAAGATAACTCCAGGTTATTACCATCGTCCTGCTGGTTAATTTTTCCACACAGATAAGGAAATCAACGGGATAGTTCATTTTAGTCTCCTTATAAATGGAAATTATAATAGCACAAATATTTTATACACAAGAGAGCGTGCGTGCAAAAAGGTCAGAGAGGACCAGTGTGAGTGGTGAAGCTTTTGCTCCATGCAAACAGAACAGCAGCGCTAGTAGTGGAGCTCATAGCATGTCAGGAGCTGCTCAGTAGCTTTAGAATCACAGCCTGAGTTTCGGAAGTTGCTGTGGAGAAGACAGAATTGCAGACACACAGCCCCAGAAGCTCTCAACCCTGCTCTGCAGTGTGCAGGCAGCAGCACCACGCACAGCCCACTCACTTTTTCCTTTGCACTTTCTGCTCTGCCTCTTGCCAGCCTCAGGTCAGCAGACCACACCAAAGCAGCGTCCAACTATCTGCAGGATGGTGTCAGCATTGTATGACCCCCCTCCAATGGGGGACTGGGGGTCACCAAGGGCACGGATAGCTCAGCACATCTGCCTGGGTGCCTGGACACTGCCATAGGTCAGGGCAGAGCACTGCTTGTGCGAGGGACTGTGACGAAATTACAGACTGCTGAAGCTGGCATCTGGGTTAAATGTTGTTAGCATGAGCAAAATCTGCTGTACCATGACTTTGAAATTGCTCCTGCTTTCAGGAAAGAGGCCACTGAATTGCAGTCCTGCTGATGCAATCACACTGGATTCTATGATGTGAGCAGCATTTGCATCCTGAAAGCTGCATATTGCTCCATATGCTTACACCAATCTTCCCCGTGCTTTGCCAGTGTCTCTCCTTTTTTATGGTCCAGCTCCTCTTCCAGATTCCTCCAGCATCCAGATAGGTGTTTTACTTTCATTATCATTACCACATCTAAAGCAAAGTAAAAAGAGATGTGGGGCACTCCCTGTGTGGCGAAGCACGGAAAACACCAAGGGATGGATTTAATCTCTGCCCAGCTGGTGTCCGAGAAAAACACAGAATGCTGCTAATGCTATCGACATCCAACCAGGATGCAAAATACAAATATTGCAAATCCGATCCATCAGTGTTGGGAGATCCATACTCATGAAACCTTATTTAATCAGGACTTTGATGCTCACATTGCAGAAGAGGTGTATAACCTTCAGGAAGAGCAGGAGAAAAATAGTATTTGTCTGACGTATAACAGAAGAGTGTAAAATATTGCCGTCAGCCTCTGGAATTCCTGACTTCAGCTGTGGATAAAGCCAACCTTTCCACAGAGATCTGCAACATAAAATCATAGAATCATTTAGGTTGGAGGACAGAATCAGGATCATGCAGTCCAACAATCAACCCCCCCACCATGCCCACTAACCCACGTCCCTCAGCGCCACATCTCCATGTTTCTTGAGCATCTCCAGGGACAGTGACTCCACCAGCACCCTGGGCAGCCTGTGCCAGTGCCTCACCATTGTTCCTGAGAATAAATTTTTCATCATATCCAACCTGAACTTCCCTTGGCGCAACTTGAGGCCATTACCTTTTGTCCTAAAATAACCCAATGCATGCAGTGTAGTATCTTTTCTACTTTTTGGCCTGTTATCAAGAAGTAGAAGCAATGATAGATTTCACATCACAAAACCGAATGCCAGTAGCTGCCTTGAAGAGCATACAGAAAAACTGCTGGTTTTGAGCATCAGCTTTGCTTTGTTGGTGTGATCCTGCCTGGAGCCAAACGTTCTGCAGAAGGAGCCCCGGACTCTCACTGCTTCATAGAGTTATCTTAGAGGACGTGGGGGGAAACATGTTTGCTGTTTCTCTTGCTTCACCCCCCTCACCCACCTTGTTTTGAGCTGACGCTACTTCAGAGAGCTGCCTGGGAACAGGAGGGCCAATCTGGCATTCTCACGGGGACAAACCATGAACAGAGCATTACTTACAGTCAAATCCCCAGAAAAAGAGTAGAAAAATCACAGCAGAGGTCTGAGTCGGTCCAATAGCAAACTCAGAAGGGCCTGGCAGGGCACGGGGCATCCCATGGGTGCTGCTGCTGCTGCTGTGCCAAGCAGCTCCAGGCAGCCCTGCTCCCAGCATCGGCCTTGGGTATGTGATCAGTGCTGGAACTATTGAGAGCAATCAGCTTCAAAGGAGAGTTGTGGAAAACCTTGCTGTGTGGCTACCTGTCACAGCCTTCAATAAAGGCAGTCCTTGAGAGGTTCTCTGGTTATCCTGAACTCTTTTCTTTTTTTAAGACTTAATGTTAGGCCTGTAAACCTTGGACAGGGTGCAAGTCAGGAAGGGACTCTGGCTCAACAGAAATCAGAGCTGCTGACCTCTTCCTTTCCTGCTGCCTGGAAAAGTGAACCTGAATAGCAACCCAACATTGGAAAACACACTTTCACTGTAATAATCTGAAGTTTTGAATAAAAAAGCAACTTTTTAATTAAAAAAGAAAAAGGTATTCTTTTAGCTCTCTCTAATGGGAAATTCAATGTTCATTTGAATCTTCTTTGGAAACTGCACTTTCTGCTGAGTGAGAACCAGAGATACACGCAACACAGGGGAAACAGCGATAGTGAACACCCGAAAACACAGACACCCCGCCCCGCACGATGCGTTCCCCTCAGGGGCGGGGGCTTCGGGCACCGAGCCCCGCATCCCCGCTCCTGCCCCGGGGGACCACCGGAGCGAGCTCCCGGAGGGCTAAGGAGGGGGGGGTTGGCTCCCGGCGGGGCGGGTTTGGCGGCACCGCCCCGCGCAGGGCTCCGGCGCTGCCCGCCCCGACGGGGCCGCCCCCGCCGCTCCCCGGGCCGGGCCAGGCGGGCGGCGCGGAGAAGCGGAGCGGTGCGGCGAAGGAGCGACGCCGGGCTGGGGGGCGACCGGCCCTGAGGGGCGGGCAGGGATCGGGGCGCTGCGTGCTCCCCCGCGTCTCCTCCGAGGTGAGTGGGGAGCGCGGAGCGGGGAGGCGGCCGGTGCTGGCGCCGGTGGCAGCTTCGCTCCCGCGGGCAGCGGGCGTACGGGGTTGCGCTGGGCTGACTGCTGCCCCCCCCGGCAGCGGCGGGCTGCGTCCCCCGGCAGTCGGTGAGGTGCGTGCTCCCGGGCTCTCCATCTCCAGGGGGCGGTGGGTGCCTCCCCCGTTGCCTGCCGCTCCGTCTCCTGCGGTCTGTAGAGTGCGCGCCGCAGCCGAGGGACTGGGGTGCTTCACCTCCGCAACCCCCGGGGGTCGGTGGGATTCTTTCCCAGGCACTAGTACGACTTTGTGACCGGTGGCCAGCAGGGTGCATCCCTCTCCGGTCAGTGGGTCACAGCCCCACAGGTGTCAGGAGGGTCGGTCCATCCTCTAAGGTTTCGTTTGGTTTTATCCCTAGTTGAGTGGGGTACATCCCCTGGTCCGAGGGGATCCTGAGCTGGCTTTGCTGACCCCAATGCATTGACGTGGAGGGCAGGGGCTCTGTCCCCATTGTGTTGCTTTATGCTCTCTCCCTGTGGTGTGGATTAGATCCCACTGTGATCGTGTGTGTGTGAGCACCTTGCAGTGCACCAGGGTGCTGGGGATATGAGCAAGAGAGGTGCAGTCACATACTCTGCATGCAGCAGAGTAATAAAATCAGACAGCATGAAACATCTGGCTGATCTCTCCCTCACTTCTCCACTATCCCCCCACCCAAATAATAATAAAGTAGTTCTCTACACTGTGAAACATTCCTATCCACGCAAAGCAAGCTGTGATACATGCCGTATTGTAAGCCTGGGAGCAGTTATGAATGAGATTTATTAGAGGAAAGCATCAGGAGCTGACCTCGACCTCTGAAGTTAATTGTCCTGCCCCTCCTTGGGTGGCAGAGGTCTGCAGTTCAACCTGTCTTTAAGCCCCTGACCATTGTCCTTTACTGCAGAAAACTCTTCTGCCCCTTTGAAAGTGCCATTAAGCTATAGATGAACTTCATACAGCCCAGCCCGTTAACATCCATGTTTCCCCTCGGTAGTCTTTTAATGAGCAGTAACCTCCTTGATCATCCTTTGGCAATGTGTCAGGTCCCTGTGCTGGCTGGGAGGGCAAGTGAAGGGAAATCTCAGTGCCACCTCACCTCTGTCCCTTGGGAGCTACAGGGATAAGATGGATCGGTGTGCTGGGGCACCATCCTGATGTCCCTAAATCAGCCTCTTGGTTTCATTCATCACAGCTCAGGCATTTCACTTGCTGCTGGCAAAGGAGCAGCTGTGAGCGGATAGTAAAGCTTGGTCAAAATTCTTTTACCTTCATTTTAAGGCAAGTAGCTGTGTGCTTAGCAACCCTTACTTTCACATCCAGAATGCACTCAGTTGCAAAGATTGTGCTAATTCCTCCAGAGAACTCACCAACTTTGCTGTTTATAGAATAGCTTCTGCATGTCTCATGTGGTCCTTGCACTGGAAAAGTTGTCTGCTGGGCAGAGCTCACAGTGTGCAGACATGCAGCTTGCAACGTTATTGAGTTAACTTTCTCAACAACAAAATGCTTGAATGCAAATAGAATGTAAAACACGCCTTTGAAGTCTTCTTTTCTTTAAAATTATTCAGTGCTTCGCCTAGAGGAAATCTATTTCTTCACTTTTAAAAACTCACCAACATTTTACAGAAGTAGGATGTGTTTTTTTTTTTTATTATTAAAAAAGAAAAAGGCTAAGCCTTCTGATTTTCCAGATGGGAGGCCTTTTTTTGTGTTACCTTTACCACATTATTGGGGGATCATTACTCTAAGCAATATGAGCAGACATTGCATTGGAAAAGCTTTGATGGAGGTGTGAAGAGCAGCAGCAACCTCTCCTTGTGGGTGTCTCCTGTGGGGTTGTTTGGCTGTGCTGGTGAAGCCCAACATCTGTGTTGTAAGAGCCATATTTCAGAGGATTTCAGAGTTGCACATCTTTATGCTGTTGGTGTCTTGCAAGGTTCTTGGTAGTTTCATAGAATAAAGAATAGCTCTAGGTGGAAGTCTGGATGTGTGCAGGTGTGCACGGTGTGTGATGGGACCTCAAGGTCCTGCCTTAGTCACAAGCCTTGTGAAATGCTTGGTTCCATTTATTTTCAGTAGAAACAAATTTCTACATCCTGCCTTTAAAATCCAAGTCATGACATCTGTGAAAAAAAATCTTGCTCTTGGTTTTTGTCACTGTTTTAGCTATAAGACTTGTGTACACCACACACTGTGGCTCTTGACAGGTCAGTTGTGCTAAGTCAAAAGCTGTGGATTTTATCAGTAGAAATATACAAAGAAATACTACAATGCAAACAGTCCTACATTTTTTTCTGAATGTTACTGCTAAACATATATTGCTTTGCTGTGTTGTACACATTTTTGTACTGACATTTCTGTTATTCTTGCCTTCAGTATAGGGCTTGTTCTTCTGCCAGGTTTCATGCAGGTGCTAGTAGGTGCTCAGCATAGCATTCTTGTCCCAAATGTGTTCAAACCCGTTAGAAACTCTGTTAGACAAATGCAGAATTAAAAAAAAAAAAATCAACAAAATTTGAACCAGGCAACATGAAGTCAGGAAATGCAGGGGCTGAGGCTCCAACAGCAATATTAACTTGGCTGCAGTGCACATCCTGTGCGCTCTTAATGGCATACATCTCATAATGTATACAGGAATAAGCACGTAGGGTAATATATGCAGAGAGAGAGCAGAAAAGAGTGTTTTTCTGAGTCTGACCCACTTGTCCATGCATAAGCTGGCTGCTGTGGGCTTTGGGGGAGCCTGGCACTGCCTTGCACTGTGCTCCACAGTGTGCTCGACACCAGATCAGACGTATTTGTGTGCTGACGGAGTGCAAGTAACTGCAACAAATAAGCAATTTGGGTTTTGGTTCTTTGGAAACAATACCAAATTATGAGCTCCTTTGTTTCATTCACTCAGTATGTTGCACAGTGTGGTCCACATTTTGTAATTCCCAGCCAATGTGGCCTCCATGGACTCGTAACAAAGTGCCACGGCTTCATGTTGCTGAGCTCCTCCTTCTCCTCCCAGTGCCCATGCACTGCAGTAACAGCTCTTCTGGCTAATTTTGACTGGATCGTGTACAGAAGTGGTTACACAAATATTGCGCTTTAATACAGATCTGTGGTGGACCAGGCAACACTGCCCTGCATTGTGTAGTCTTCATTAAAAACTGTGGTACAAAGACATTTTACTAGGTTGATCCATTCAGCCTGGAGGTCGAGCAGTCTGTTCTAGCCCTTGCCATGTCATAAGACATCGTGTCTCGTGCCACAGAGCCCAAGGTTTGCGTGCAGCGTGCCGGCTGGGGCAGCCTGTGTTGTTGAGCAGCAATCCCAGCAATGACAGAGGTGGTGTGGGTGAACACAATTAATTTGCGGTTACTCACCATTAAAAAAATAGTAATTATTTTCTGCTATAAAAGGGCTCCTGGTCTATTATTGGTATGCTGATATTGCTGTCTTGCCATTGTAAATCTTTGAGAAGCAGACAGGAGCAGTTCTGTAATTCCACAAGGTGATGCTTCCCCTGTCACACCTGCTAATTGCTGCTGCTCCCTTTGGTGCAGCCTCCCAAATACATTGCTAGAAACTGGTGGTAGCTGTGCCACTTGCACTGTAATTTCATTACTGTTTGCTGTGGCCAGCACTTGATTAATTTTCCCTGCAGTGTTACAGTTACCAAAGGGGATTAATACCTGGGTGGCTTATTGTGTGTGCTTAATCTGTATTCCTCTTGAAATGGAATTGTATTAAACTAATTTGGCAAAACTTTGAAATGGCATGAGGCTGCTTTTGGTAATTGATTTTTTTTTTTCCAAGTGAGTAACTGCACGTTATTAAAATGATGCTTTTTCACACAGCTGAAGTGGGTCACTGAGGACCTCACTGGGTCTTTGGAGTTGGCCGATTTTGCCTGGTGCTTTGGGTCACACTGTAGCTGATGATCAGGTGTCCTCTGTCAGCTCCCAGAAGTGGGGTGGTGGCAGCCAGGATTCATGCTGGAGGATCTTCCAAAGTGAAAAATGGGGGAAGTGTAGAAAAAAGAGTCTGTAACCGCATTAAAGATGTGTGAAACATCCTCTACTCTGCAAAAAAGCCTACAATTTGACAGAGTGGAGCCATCCTCCCCATCTCAGACAGGAGAAAAATCTATTCAGTCTTATTTTTTAATCATATTCAACACAAAAGACTTTTGCTGTGCTGTTTAAAATCCAGGCTCCTTTCAGCCTGTGCTCTGTCGGGATGTTTTCATCTGAAATGGACTGCTGCGGCTGACTGGAGCAGTCTGAAAAAGCAGTGCTAACCTTCCTTCCTGACACTTCAATCGTGCCTTCCACCGTGCAAAACTAGGGCATAAATGCATTAACGCTTGTCACTGGGAAGAAAATCCCATCCGTGATGGGGACCAGAAGAGAGTGATTCTTAGATCCGTGATACAAATCGGTTCATTATTTATTTCAATCAAAGTCTGTAGGTGCTGTTAAAATGAAAAATTGGAGCGCACTTTGCAGAATAAATGTGAACTGACACTGCACCAACCCCAAAGCCTCCCTGACCTACAAAATGAAGGAGAGCTTTGATGCTCGCTTCACGCTTCCCAAAGTCTCAGACAAACAGGCTTTGCCAAGAAGATTGACAGAGTTAAAACACATGCAGAGCCTTCTCTGGTCGCAGTTGTCTTCCAGGGAAGAACAACCTGCTGTTGCCCCTCGGGTGTTTGACATCTGCACCAGAGCAGTCCAGATGCTTGCTTTTCTGCAAATACTGTGGTTACACCTGCTAAGATATACCATCTTAACAGTACCATCGTCCCATAGAAGGTTGTCTTGGAAGTTCTGCAATGCTCTTGACAGTGCCCCAGGGTAGATGGGTAAAGTGCAGCCTGTGCCCCACTGGAACATGGTTTTCCTCACCTCCAGCTGTGTGCAGGTATAACAGCTATATAAATCAGTCATCACTGTCTGACCACAGCTTCGGGTTGATGCACTGCTGCTTCTCTCTTCTCCAAGAGCGAAAGTGTTGCCTGGTAGTGTGGGGTAGGTCTAGCTGTAATACTGAACTATGTATTCGAGTCATTGTGGTGGTCTTGAGATGATCAGGGAGTGTGATCTGTTGCAATGTTTTGGTGTTAGTATAATCAAAAATCAAAAAAGGACTTCAAAACTGGGTTTTGGGAAAGTTTTTTATCCAAAGGTGTGCCAAAGCCCGAAGCTTAAAGGCTCTGCTTACTTAATGCAAGCCTGATGCGCTGATGCAATGATGCAGCCTCAGCAACTCCTCAGTGTCTGCTGTGCTGGTAGACGGTGAAGGGGACACATGGCAGCACCATGCTTGTTGTAGTGCATGGCTTTAATCCAGCCAGCAGGAGCTGTGATAGCATCAGGCCTTATTTGAAAACCAAGGTCCTGTCTCGCCCATGCTGAAACGGCAATGTGAAGGATGTCAGATGACGAGTGGGGACAGGTATTAGTCATTAACCAGCTGCTTGGTTTTAAAATACAAATCCTGGTCGTATGTTCTTTCTTAAATGATCAAATATGAAGGATTTGATGTTTCCATGAGTGATTAGCTATCACACGGTCTTCTGTATCCCAAATGTACAGTTTTCAGCTCTTGAGCATCTATGGTTCTTTCTGCTGGGAACATGCTTGCCAAGTTTATCTGGCAGTACAGCCAGGTGAGCTAACTTCAGGCCAACTTTCAGTTTGCCCTCCAGGTCCAGCAGCAGAGATTATATAACCTTTCCTTCCATTATCTTTCCTGCCCTTCACTCTTCTAGTCTTTGCATCAGACAAACAAAGCATTTCATCCACACCACTGTGCAAGCTTCCTCCATACTCACTGCATTTGAATCTTCCACTTGTGATGAGGATGTATCTTTGCTGGTATGATGGGGCTTGGGCTGCGGGATGAGATGTGGCACATCCTGTTCCATCAGCAATCCACCTTACCTCTTGCATGGAGTAACAGACTTCTTCCTCTTCTCCTCTGAATAAAACTATTTCCCGTACACAATTTCTGTCCCTTAGCTCATTTGGAAGGAAATAAATAGGAAGTGGGTGGCACAAATAGATTATTCTAGTTGGTGTTCTGTTGCTCCTGACAGCTGTGGGTCTATGGGGAGCTGGGTGTAATGAGCTTTCCTTGGCCTACAGCCTTTTCTTTCAGTCCATGCCAACATGTTTGTCAAAGGATTTAAACCTCCATGAAGTTCATAGTAGTAAGAATGGTGAATGACAGCTCCTGGATAACCAGGACGGGAAGGGCCTGCTGGGTCATCTAGCCTTTTGCTTTGCTTTCAGTAGGATCCTTCCTAATTAAAGCATGACTGCTGATTGCAAGATGTCTTGTTTGGGTGGTTTAACGAATTACCACCCTCTCTGAAAAAGCAGAATTGTATTTACTGATGCGGCTGTAAATGTCTCAGCTGTGGGGTGATTATTTACTGCACTATTTTAATGCAAATATTTGTGGTTATTTACATTGATCATATGGGCAGCACACATAAATTTTATTTTGTGGTGAATTTAGGCTTGTTTACTCCTTCCTGCTGTATTTGTGCTACTGTATGCGGTACAGCAGAAGCTGCTCGACGTGTAATTGCCTATCACTTAAGTGCCACTTTGCAGTCTAGAGATATATCAATTAAAATATTCTTCCTCCTCCAATTAATTTTGGTTCTCCGGAATTACTTACTCCTATTTCTCTGGAGTACATTCTCTTAAATCATTTGATACGTCACACTTCTATAATTGAGTGGCGTTCCCAAAGGGGTGGGTGGTACTGGGGCCTGCCCTGTTCAGTATCTTGGTGGAATACCCGGATAAGGGGGTTGAGTGCACCTTTAGTAAGTTTGCAGATGACACCAGGCTGGGAGAAACTGTCAGTCTGCCAGAGGGTAGGAAGACCCTACTGAGGGATGTGGGCAGGCTGAATTGCTGGGCTGAGGCCAATGGGATGAATTTCAACAAGACCAAGAGCCAGGTCCTACACTTCGGCCACAACAACCCCAGGCAGCGTTACAGGCTTGGGGCACAGGGGCTGGAAAACTGTGGAAGAAATGGAACTGGGAGTGTTTGTGGAACATTAAGATGTTGTACCAAGAGACGTGGTTTAGTGGGGAAATACTGGTGGTAGATGGATGGTTGGACTGCATGATCTTGGAGGTCTTTTTCAACCTCAGTGATTCTATGATTCTACAGTTAAATGTATTCTAAATGAAAGGTAGTGATAACTGCAGTAAAGAGCCATAGAGCAAACCGCGGTGCCCTTGGTATGGATGCAGCTTGAATGCTGCAGTCTGAGAGCTGTGAAATCTCCAGTTGTGTTCTGAGAGGCCTGAAGACCTCTTATAATGCACGTCTTGGAACGTGAGGCAGTTGAAGGTTTGCATATCACAACTGCAGTTTTGCCAGATAATCTATTTCTTATGAGGTTTGCTCGTTAGTCTTAAACTCTATACTTCCTGTGTGCTCCTTTTGTGGCAAGTATCAGAAATGATGGGTCAGCCTGAGAAATTTAGGATCGATTTTTCTTCTTTGGAGTGATCCTGTGATACAGTAGTGGCTTTTCTCTGTACAGGGACTTTGGAAAAATGGAATCTGCTTCTTTCTTTGAAATAGCTGGCTTTGTGATTAATGATTTTATCTGCAGCCTTTTAATACGTCCTGTAGATGGGATGATAGCTCAGAGATAATCACTGTGATGGAGTGCGGGGAGCATTGTGGGTTGAGAGATACGAGATAATGTCTGTGAACATCCCTCCTCCATGTTCAGTGGGAGTAGCTTTACTTTAGGATTAGGGATGCCTTTAAATCCGATCTACGTTGGATTAAGCGTTGATTCTTCTGTGTACCTAACATACACTGATTATAACTATTAGTTTGGATCCTAAACACAGAAAGAAATACAGAAAAAAGTTAGGAGCCTTTTTGAACTTCAAGTATTATTTGATAGTCAAGATGGTCAACCTGAGTTTAGGTCCTGGAAATGATAACGCTGTGTGCTCCTACTCACAGGTCTGTGCCTGAATTCATTGACTTCTGTTATATCTGGAAGGAAAGGATTGGTTCTAACTTGTGCTAAGACCTACTGTAAGCTGCTAAGACCAATTACATTACTATTCTTTTAACTGTTAGTTGAAACATTAATTTGAAGAATGCTGGAAGCACAACAGAAATGATTCTTTCAAACTGAACTTAAGCTCTTCTATGGAAGGCTGGACTTGTAAACGCCTGGTTTCACTTTGGTCTATGATTGTCTGAGCCCACCTGGCAGCGTGGACCAGGGAAGCAGCTGGTTTGTTGAGTTGGTGCTGTAGGAACCAACACTTGCGTAGCTTGTGTCAAGTGTCCACATCCCTTATTTATGGAAAAAATGACCCATTGGGGCCTAGTTCTGTGAGTGCCAGAGCAAACCTGGCACAGGGAGCCTGTGGCTGTTACAGCCTTCTTTTTTCTCTCAGTTCTCATCTGTTTATTTTGTTAAGCTGCTGGCATTGCAGGGATGGTTCACTCTTCTGCCACTGATGGAAACTTTCTGTTTGCTGGGAGGTACAGAGGTACAGCTGCAACCTGTATTTGGCAGTTTTTATCGAGGGGCAAATTGCAATTCCAGTTGAAATGAGGTGTTGATTTTCTTAAATAAGAACTTGTTTAAATGGAATCAGGCTAAAAACCAAGAGTCTTTACAGAAGAGCTTCCAGTCTATACTCAGCATGATGATATGCACAAGTTGCCAGCATTTGGGAGAGGTGACCTTTCACAATGATGTCCTTGTCTCCTTCCCGACGCTGGCCAGGAAGAGCAGATTCTCAGTTCCCTTAACTCTGTCCAAATTTTCTGAAGCAAAGTTGAGAACAGTGGTCAAGCTTGTGTTGACACAAAGTAAATGTAGATTTTATAAGACCTGTTTGTTTGTTTGAAGGCTAGGATAGGGATGGACAGATGGATAGATAGATAGATGGATGTATCGGGAAAGGTTATGAAAACATTTGATCCTGTAGACAACTGCTTTTTCCAGATTCTGGCATGCTTTCTTAGGGCTTTGTGGTGAGTCAGTGATAAGCCACCGCTCAGTCGGGGCGACCACCTGAAGAGAAGCCCTGAAGGACTGTGTGCCCTACAGTGACGGGCATGGAAGAGAGCCTTCTCCCTGTGCTACAGGAGGGAGGCAGTCCTCTTGCTGCATAGCACTGTGCATTGCAGGAGCCCAAATGTTAACCAAAGCATGAATGACAAGGTGGTCTCAGGAGCTCTACCTATCTCTCGGTTTTCCTCATCACTTTGGTGTTGAGGACACCAAACTCTCACCAACCCCTCACTCCTCTTAATCTCCTGTTGCTACTGAAAAAAGCACAACAGGCAGGACACACCAATTACGTACTTGAGAAACAATGAAAGTTTATGGTATAGGAAATATACCAAAGCTGACAAAACATGAAAAGGAAAGGGAAAGGATGACTCTGGCAAAAAAAATTGTTTTTTTTTTTCTTTTTTTACATTGTCTGTGTTAGTAGTTGATGAAAAAAGTTCAGACAAAGCTGTGAATTTTGTTTGTCCTTAGAAAAACACTGCAATTTTGAGGGCAGAAAGCTTCTCTTTGAGTATTATGACCAACCTCATTTCACAGTTAGATATATTCATCTCAGTTAAATGAAATGGACAAAGTCTACATGAAACAACTGCTTAAAATTATAAATAGCTTGCATAAACATGAATTATTAAGGTCACAAAAGCTCATTGAAACCAGCAGAAATGAGTGCACAGTTGCATTTCTTTTTCAAAACATGCATTAATAAGGGGCTTAGTGCCCAGGTTGTTTCTCCCCTTGCTGCCCCCTTCAGATTTTGCTTTTCATCAAGCTGAGAGGGAAATTGTCACTTCTCTTCGTCCCAAAGCACTGGAAAGTGCTAGGCTGCAACCTACACAACTCTATCATTCACAGCTCTGATATCCTAAACTATTTGTTCAGGTTCTGTTGGTGTCACAACAACACACCCTTTGAAATGGCCATGGTTTTTATGTAGGGCATGCCTACCCAGACTGTATGCATGCTTGCTGGAGTAGAAGGATGAAATAAATTTGCCAGGAGCTGTAGAGTAATTTACTCTCACTGAGAGGACAAGGCGCTTGCAGGAGCAGGGTGGAAGAGGAGATGATCTTCATCATGTGTGATACCTAGACATCCTGTCCTCCCTCTGCAGTTGCCTCAAAATGTGATGTCTCCTCTATTATGTTGGTCCTCTGCAGATGATGTGGGCATTGGCACCAATTGGTGGACGTGGTGGGCATTGGTGTGGGAGCTGTGGGAACGTTTGGAGGAAGCTCCTCTCAAGACCATTCCTGGCACAGGAAAGTATGGGGGCTTGATTAGGAAATGGCAGGCAGGTAGGCTGCTGTGATCGAGATCCCTTTCTTAACACCCAGCCTGCGAAGGTAGGCAGGAAGAAACAACCCAGATGAGAGCTGGAGGCTGTGTTTGGGAAAGAGTGTGTATACAGAGGTAGCCATAAAATGTCAACAATGTTAAGAGGCAGGAAACATACTGGTTTATAAGGAGTTGGCCTGAGTCTTGGGATCCTGGAGATAGCGCACCACTTGAGAGTCTCTTACATGGTTTGTGCGCTATGTAGAGCCTCTGACACCTTGCTGTGTTTGTGTAGGGCAGCAGAGAGAAATGGGGGATGAAGGTGGGTGGTCGGCAACTCTCCTGTCTGGGGTGCTGGCACCTGCACCTCAAACATCCAGTGTCTGGAATACTGAGCTCCAGAAGAGCAAGATCAGTATTTCTTGCACTTGATGGGTTTTAGTGATTCCACTTCTGCTTCATGCTCTAATGAAATATAACGCAAATGTCAAGACATCAAATGTGGTCTTTTAAAAATCTTCTTGGGTACTGCACCTGCTCTTTATCTGCGAGGAATCTAATTTCTGCAGCCACTAGAGAAACAGTTCAAGGACAGACAAATGTTAAACCATTATTCAAATGCTTCTGGTTTGGAGCTGATACCTAGCTTTGACTTGACGAAGGGCAGTGAGTTTCTTTGGACTGAGATTGGAGGGAGAGCCTGACCTCGTGGTGCTGCAAGATAGTGCACGAGGGCCATGGCACAAACATTAACCCTCCAGGATAACGATTTTGGGGGTGTCCTTGTTAAAGAACATGAGGAAATATTTATCTCGTGCTTTATTCCAGCATAGTTTCTTGAAATAACTGTCCCGGGGTTGCTTTTGATATATAATAAAAAACCCTCTAATCAACAAAAGGGCTTTAAAACAAGCAGAGACATGACATATTTGCTAAGATGCATGGTAGCAGTGCATTAATTTTAAGGGATGCTTTTTTGTTTTTTTGTTTTTTTTTTCTTTAATGAAATGAGGACACTAATTAAAATTAATCCGTTTATGAATCTTTCTGCATCTAATTTAAAGCGTAAATAAAACATTTGCCTTGTCTGTCTCTTTTCTCGTCATGAGACAATACAAACCTTGTAATCTTTAACTCTTTAAGGTAATATATAGAGAGAGCTATCTTAAATGATTTACTGGAAGATATAAAAACAGACTGTGCAGCAGAGATGGCTTTTAAAGTGTGGGGAGGATGGCAACAGTAATGTTGGGGGTGCCACAGAGTGGTTTTTATTCCTTGCCTTTGGGAGCAAAACTTCAGTGTATTCTGTAATGCAAATTATCACTCTGTTAGCAGTGCAAGTGAAGGAGGGGAGTCAACAGCCTGCTTGGTTTTTGAGGGCTTGAAACAGAGAGCAGGGAGGCACTGGGGTGAGGAAGGATTTGGGTTGGCACCTCCCAGACTCAAGAAGGGCTGAGGGACACCAGAGGTAGCAGAGATTAGAGAAGATCACTCTGTAAAGGTGCCATATTCATTAACACTGCGTTTAAAAAAAAAAAAAAAAAAAAAGGCTTATGGCAAGGAAACTCTTTGAAGTTTTAGCTGCGTGACACTTGAGACTGAACTGTTGTTGATGGTGAAGATACTATTCTGTGCCTTGGTTAAAAAGGAAGCTAAGTGTGACCTTGGGTCTGTGATTGTTGGTGCCTCCTTAATGTATGTTAATTAGTAAAGACTGAGAAAAGTAGTACAGCTGCTGAGGGAACTATATATTCCTTTTTTTTTTTTTTTAATGTGTTCCAGATATTATCAATTGTGCCTAAAGATCTTTCATGCAGTTATGGACATTTGGATATTGCCACTGTGTTTGCAGTCACGTACCATACTAAAGCACTTGCATGTATGGTAATAGCAAAACTATTAGATAAACTATCTCTAAATTATATTTTAAGTGGTATCACGAAAGCTGCGTGCCTCTGTTCCTTCTTAGGCCAAACAAAAAGGGAGAGATAGCATGGTGAAGGTCTGTTGTGTGTGATGATGCTCCCCTCTGCTCCCAGATGCAGATTTTTGGCAAGAAAAGTATTGTGTGTCTCTGCTTCTTGTCACTCCCATTTCTGGGATGTCTTGCATCCTTCGCTATCCTCTCTCAGTTTCCTGCTGTTTGATGTTGATGTCTGTTCTGTATAAACCTTCCAGCCTGAAATTCATCCAGTGCTGTGCTGACTCCAACATCGTGGCCGGTGACCTCTGGGCCAGGACTGAAGCTCAGCAGCTGCAGTCAGAGAGAGAAAAAAAATGTAGGAGGAGGGAAAATCCCAAAAGTAATATCTGCAGACATAAACTGTCCTTGCTCAGAAAGGAGTGGCTTGCTATGGCTCTGGTCTGCACGCAAGTGGTCAGAGAGTTTCTGCTTAGAGAATTAGGAGATGAAGAGTTTAGATAGAGCTGTCTCCAGCAGTGTTTGTACTCCAGATGTTTGTCCATGGTGACGAGGTCCATTGTTCACCTTTCCCAGAGCTGTGGCTGCCAGGTAGGGATTTTCAGCCCCCCATACCCAAGGCTAACTAACATTATTTGGTTATTGACAGCAGGTTTGCAGCTCCCAGGTGGAGTTCCTGGAACCTACTGGTTTGAGCTGTGCTTCTGGCTGTCTCCACTGGGAAGGCAGGACATGATGAATGTTATGACTGCAGGAGATAATGCACTGGCCTTTGCTTAGGATCTTAGTCTACTTGCAGCGATATGGGGGGAGCAGCAGCAGGACATGGCTGGGGCTCACCCATCCCGACGAGAGGATTTATTATTGCAGGAAGCAACTTCAGCATGAGGCTGTGTTTGTCCTGTGCATTCATTCCTAGGTTCTGAAGTGCTCTGCAAAGTGACTTCTTTGCTTCCAGCTATGAATTTGCTGGTAGCTGCGCAATCCATCACACAGATGCTAATGCACAGATTATCCTCACAGTCAACAGCTTTAAATAATCAAACAGAGATGATTTTACCTCTGTGACCCAACAAATAAAAAGCAAAGTCAGGCAAATCCTCTCACCCCTGCAATCCTACCTAGATTTTCAAGGGCAGGATAAAAGGTTTCACCAGCGATTGTGGCAAGGTCACCAAGGTCGTTCTGTCTGGGTTGATGGTGAGATACAGTCGTGAGGTGCTGGCAGGAGATGGGGCTGTGCTGTAACCTGATGAGACCATCTCTTTGCTGCTGCTGAAGACATTAAATGAGAGGAGCGTAAGCTGGAAGTTGTGTATGCAGCCTGGTTTTCACAGGAAAAATTGTGGCTTGGACTGTCTTTCATTAATGACTTCACCCTTTAACTCCAGTGCTCCTGGAGAACAGGAGTCTCTTACAGCAATCAAGAAGGCACAACTCAGGATTACTTATCTCAGCATTGCATCTGTGGCTTCCTCTGTGCTGACAGATCTCTGTAAACATTGGGAAAGAAGAATATTCTAGTCCAAAAGCCCTATCAGAAAACATACTCTGCTTTAAAAGTCTCTTTCTTTTTGCTTTTACTTCTCAGGTCAGCCGATTGTGACTGTTTTGTTTAAAATGAAGTCTTGGCTTTTTGTGTCAGTAAATCCTAGGTGTTCCTGACTTCTCTCTCATTCTTCCTGCTCTTTTCCCTTTTGTTCTGCTAAGCTTATTTCCTTATTCCCACTATTAAGGCTACTTAGCATGTTGTCATTGGGAAGCAGCACGCATTTCTCTGTGGGAAGAAGCTGCTTAATGTTTCATGTATTACAGTGAATAATTAAATAAAGAAAAATATAGAAGCCCACAGAGCTAGCTGGCAGCTGAAAGGAAGAAAGCATTTATAGTCTGCTGGGGAAAAGTGACACTCCTGGCCTGGTGTCTTGAACCACAAGGGTAAAGTTTAAAAATGAATATGTCTGGCATGACATTCAAAAATCTGGATTTTTCAACTTTCCATGCATTTATAGCATTAATCTTTAATTGACATATTCTTGAGCTACTGGTTGCCAGAATGGAGCTGAAATTTATGGGGCTGAGGGAAAGCAGGGTGGGAAGTGAAATGACGTGGCCCAAAGGACTGCGACCCTGCAAGCTGCCAGGGATAGAAATGCTGTCAGCACTCTGGCAAGCATGTGGCACTGTTGGTCTTCATGTAGAATGTCTAAATAAGGTGTTTTGTTGGCCTCTAGTATTCTTTGCACCCTTTCCCGTCTGCTACAGCCATTCCCCCTCTTCTCTTGATTTTACAGCAGCTCTTATTCTGATGCATGTAACAGACAGCTCTTTGGTGTGGTGGAGATGGGATGAAAACTGGGGAGATGACATTTCTGTGCTGGGGCTGGGAGAGGGACAGTTGCTTCCAAAAGGATCTTTTATTTAAATCCAAAAGGATTTTTTATTTTATCTTTAACTGACCCCAAACTGAGCTGTAATTTTGCAGTGACCTTTGCTGTTTTACAGAATGAGATCAGACGCCTGCCGTCCTCTTGGCAGAGGAAGCGCTGTACTAACAGTAACTCAGGACCATATTATGATTGAGGATGTGTGTTGTGCATTTACCCCTCTCATCTAGTTTTTCTCTTTGCTGCTCATATCATCTCAAACTGATAACATACTAAAGCAGAATTTGCTGAGACCAGAGACAGATGAGACTTGTGCAGCAGCTCCCTGTGCCACCTCATATCCCTTTGAATTTGCTCAGTATTGGTCTCATGAGCAGGGGTGGGAGCATTTGTGTTCATTTTCTGTCCTTGTGCACTGAGGTGTGTTGGCTGATGAATTTAATTTCTGTCTGCATCTTTCTGTTGTTTTTTACATTCTCCTCTCTGTGTGTGATCTGCTGCTCTGGTTGTTGCAGTGATGGTTGACGGTGGTTGACGGTGATGGACGGTGATGCCCTGCACCTCTGTGAGAATTATTTGTGTGTGTGATATACACCAGAGCAACTACTCTAATCTCTAATTACCAGAGGACATCCCATAGCCCAACAGCTTTCACGTGCCTCACTGCTCTGCCACTGTTACTCCATCCTGTCTTCTGCTTGGAGTGAGGGCTGAGGTCCAGTCCATCTTGTAGCAGAGTAGGGTGAGGGTGAGGGAGCTGTTGCCACATCCTGGAGAGAATCTGAAATGAGGAGAGAGGGGAGTGCTTGGTTCCAAAAAGACTGTCACAAATTCTTGTTGAGGGCTAGGCTGCATCGAGGCTGTTAACACTTCTGTTGGCTTATCTATGCACTGCTGAAATAGTTTATATCGTGGTCAGCAACTCTTGACAAAACTGACAGAATTTGCACTAAGTGGCTTATGCCACAAGGCATGTACAGAAAAAGTGAGAAAAACTTTGAGAGGAAATGTGGATTTTAATTACAGCACCTCACCTGTGGTAGCTGTCTTTGAGGGAATGCGCAAATAAAGTGGTGGCTCACCGTTTTGTGGTCAGGTGTATGGTGGAAAGGAGAATGGTTTTTTATCCGTTCTCCTTATGTGGATGAGTTATACTTTTCATTTAGACTTGTTTCCAAAAGGTACTTAACCACACATCTAATTTGAATTGCATGAATAATACTGCTAAAATCAGTGGCGCTCTTCCTGCAGCTCATTTAAGACGCCTGGTTGCAGCATGACCCAATTCCCATTGAAATAGGTGGAAGAATATCCTGTTATTCTGATAAACCCAGGTCAGGTCCTAAATCTATTTAACCCTGTTGTGTCCTTACCTTGGTACCATGTTGTGAGGGTGGCACAGATGCGGGCACGCACCGCACCAAGCAAAGTGCTTTCTGCAGGGTGTTCCGAATGAGGAGCTCTCTTGGGCCCCCGATGCTCTGCAGTTTCTATTCTGATGCTACTTGCTGCTACTGCGTGATTACTTCCCTGCCTCAAACTCTCTTGCTTTTTAATGAGGAGAAACTGCATTTCCTCTGTGCATCGCAAAGCACCTTCTAGAAGAGGCAGCGACAGTTAACAAGTGCTGGTGTGCGAGGAGTTAATTAGTTCTGGGCCTGCAGGTCACCTGTGGTGAACCTTGGACTGGCAGACTTCAGGTTGGTGCTGGACACAACCAGTGACAGGTAAGAGCAATCCCTAGGACCTGTGCTGCTCATCAGAGAGCAGCACTGCTGGCTCAGCCAGCAGACCTGGAAATCCGGTAACCTTGCTTTTAAGGACTGAGAGTTAAACTCTTCTCACCGAGATGTGGAGCTAGCCTGCCAAATCGCCCATAATAAGCTTTAAAGAACTGGGAATAAAAGCATGCATGACTCTGTTTCTTCTGCAGCAAGTCTGCAGCTGGAGGCTCTTGCATTGCTGTGGCATTGAGCGGGGAGAGCCCCCACCGGAGACCTGGCGCACTCGGCAGTGCTCCGCAGCCTGGGATGGGGTTTTGTTTGTTTGTCGCCGGGATTAAAAGGATTAAGGACTTAACCTTTGTACAGCCTTTCAAATAATCGCGTGTTTATATTCCTACTGCGTGTCAGTGAAATATTTTTTTTCCCCCTTATGGTTTTCATGATATAACTAAAGATCTGAGAAGGGGTAGGCTTATGCAAAGTGAGGTCTTGGGCTCCAAAGCCCCCGGCTATGGCAGTGGCTTTTAAAACGCGTCTCAGAAACATGCAGTTTGCATTGTAGTCTTTGAGTGAGTGGTAGTGGCTCTTTTTTTTTTTTTTTTTTCTTCCCTTTTCTTTTGGGATTGTTCCAACAGTGCCTGAAGTTTTTAGAAGCATCCAAGTGATTTCACAAATTCCCTGTCATTTGTGGAAAAAAAAAAAAAATAGAAAAAGACTGAAATCTTATTGGATTTTAAAAGGGATTCAAGGTCTGTCTTTAGCTGGAACATTTTATCTCATCTGTGTGTGTGTTCCCCATGCGATTAAAGGAGGACCCAAGGCCACCTCTGGGAGCAGTGTTCCCACCTGCAGGGATGCCATCTGCAAGCATGGCCAGGGGTTACTGTCCTTGGCATTTGGGCCAGTGCAATGCAATGCAATGCCTGTGTGGTTTTGGGATGCCCAAGAGACAGCTGCGTGGGCAGGGGGATGCACATGGCCCACGGATGAAAATCTTTTCCTTGGAGCATCTTCCCCAGAGGCAGCACTAAGATAGGATTTTGGGGGTGGAATTTCTTGTGGCTGTGTGTGGAAAGGCTCCACAGTTCACTTTCTGATGGGGAAAGATGACTTCTTGTGTTAGCCAGTGTGGGTGGAAGCACCAAGGGGTGCATGTCTGTGGATACTATTTTTCTACAGCTGGCAGAGCTGTAAAATTCAAGTATATGCAACTGATGGCACTGGGATCTGCTAACAGTTGGTAAAATACATCTATATCTATATCTTTGTCTCCTTTTTGACTCTTTCTGTTTACAGTTGACTGAATTAAACCGAGATGGTATGACTTTATCATCTGGATTAGATAACAGCTTTACCATCTGGACTGTCATCACATTCAGTAGCTGTTACCCCTCTTCAAACTGTAGCTGAACAGTTCTTTTCTAGCTGCAATGGCATAAATAGCAGTTTAAAACATTTAATTCATAGAAAACCTATGGATCTACACATCTATAGCCAAAAAACCTGTGGGAAGCAGCCAGGCTTAGGACCTGAGTGACAGATTCTTCCAGCAGTAGCACGTGCAGTGTCAGCCTCCAAAGAAGGTTGTTACCATCAGGGAAACAGATTTTTAATGAACTGTCTGATTATTGCATAAAAATGTACTTTAAAGAGAATACTTAAAGTGATGTAACAACAGGAGCATTTACATTTCTACTCAACCCTGGAACTGGTAAGTCACATAGTTTACAATTTTAAAGATTTTGGCTTGGAAGAAATCTTCCCTATCTTCCTAAACTTAGAAGAGTGAGCTAGCTTATGTCTCCTGTGCACTGAAGGGAACACAGACAGAGCTTGAGTAATATATGTTCAATTTGCCAACAGTTCTCTGCTGCAATAAATACATCTTGCAACACAACACTGAAATCTGTGGATTGCAAGCCTGTGCTTTCTGGAGTATAATATACTTCATCCACGCCACCAAATGTGCCTATGGAAATTGTAAATGAAGTTAAACTGCTCTGTATAAGGGTGAACTTGCACAGATGGTTGATTTAGTGTACAAGCACCTTGTTCTGAGTCTCAACTGGTCATTTGTCTTAAGAAGTTCACAGGAAACCAGGCACGTTGGACTGGATGCTAAGCTATGTAGTCAGACCTTGAAGAAATAGATGGAAATACAGTTACAAGTTTGAAACTTCAGTTTTAGAAACCCTTTGTCGTGTTTCTGAGAGCTTTGCTTGACCTAGAACCAGTAGATGAAGGCTGTAAAATAGCTGTAAAGGCAATCAAAGTGAATTAATTAAAAAAGCCTAAGTGAATATTAATAGGAACTGCTATATTCAACAGCATACAAGCGTGTCTGGCATTTATAGATGAACTCTGCTGTTTGTTACTTACTACATTAAAGAAGATTCCTGAACCAACATATCAAAATGTCAAACCAACACAGCATTTTTCTTTGATGTTCTTTTTTGTTAAAATGAATTATTGATAGCCTTTCTCATGGCTGGCAGGAGAGATTTCTGACTTTTATTTGCTTATTAGATCAGATTTCCTATTCCTTACGTAGGCAGCGCTCTTTGCAACAATATCTAGATGGGATATGTGTAATTAGGGAGCTAGGATTCTTGTGGGGGATGTTATCCCCACCCATCCCTTGTTGATGTTATTTCTTAAACTGATATTTTCATAAGCCCACCCTGGAGCCGGAGGTCAGGACAAGGGTGTGATGGCGTTGTGTTGGTCCACAGACCACACTGGTGCATCTGCAGATCTGATGGTGTGATCTGAGCTGGTTAACCTGGCATCTGTGGAGAAAAATCTGCTCTGCTTTCAATGACGTGACTAGGGAAGATGTTCTGTCAAGATGAGGTGTGATTTGTGGCAGGATTCAGGAACAAGTATGCATAGTCCTTATTTTTTATGAGGCACTGGCAAGTTCTCTGTTAGCCACTGTCACTTGCTTCTGAAAGATACTGATCTTTTGGTCCCCACAAGAGCTCTCAGCTGCTGCAGGCTGTGCAGTACCTTTGCATGTCTTTACTGGCCCTTGTCAAGGCTCACAGTGTGAGAAAACTCTTCCACTTTTCTAGTGTAATCCCAACTGTAACAGTGCCAACTGGGAGATTTGTGAGGGCCCACCTTACTCTGGAGCTTTGCAAATCCAAGCCCATCTACCTACAGATGCAGAAGTGGTTTTGGCTTATTTTACCTCAAGGTCAAAAGTCTCAGTTGGAAGAAATAGGGGGGAAAAAAAGTTTCCTTCTCACAGTCTGCTGTTTGTCCTGCTTAGCACTCACTGTTTCTAATTGCTTCCATAAGATGTGACATGAGCTGGGAGCATTAGCTTTTGGAGGCATCTCCATAACCTCTAGGTTTGTTTAGGCACTGGGGAAGAAGCCGTGAGAGCAGACTGCGGGGCTTGGGAAGAGTTTTAAATTTGCATGGAGTAAAATTGTCTCACTTGATTTTAGTCAGAACGCAGTGACTGGAGGAGATGGCCTTAGACAGACTGCCGTAGGGAGCTGGAGGGATGCCTGTATAGTCTCCTACCCTCTCCAGCTCCACATGTATCCCTGGAACAGCATTTCAGGACAGATTTGGGGAGAACTGTTCTCTTTCTGCAGTTTTGGAAGGTGAGACAAGCAGTTCTTGGCTTACTGGGCCTTTCCCTGCCTCCCCCTGTACTCACACTAAGCCCTTGTGTCCTCTCCCCTTCCTGGTGACCCATGTTGTGCTCCTTATGGTTCCACGTGACTGTCTCTCTGCAACCCTCTGAAAAGTTTAGTAAGTGATCTACCGTGCTGCTTGGTGCTGACTGCCACAGAATTCTCCAGAAGTCTGAAATGTAAGGCGGTGTGTTTTTGTTCATTTTGTAAGTGTTTGGTGATTTCTCTCCTGGTCAGAAGATCCCTGGTGCAGGGACACTTGAGACCCATGTTTGGAGATGCTGCTAGTAATGTATTCCCTGTCAGTTGGCCTTGAGGACTTTCAGTACAAATTGCTTTTATTTCCTTCAATGTCAATTTAACCAATAATAATAATTTTGTTTAACATGCAGATTTATTTTCACCTGGGTGAATCTTCCTACACAGATGTGCTTTGGAGTGTCAGAGGCCTCTGTGTCTGCACAAAATTGCTCTGTGCTGCAGCAGCAAAGCCAGCCTTGAACAGCCCCTCAGCCCTCTGGTGCAGGAGACGGCACCTTGTGTTTCATTGCTGAACGTATGGTGTTTGCATAGGAAGTTCAGCCACGTCAGGGGGAGGTCACCCAGACTCCTTGAAGCCCAGTGCTGGAATGTGAGGTCTCAGCGTTCTCATGCATCTGCTTGGGGTGTTTGTATAACCCCAGTTCAGGGAAGAGGTGTTCACGTCCCATTCCTCCTTCTCCCAAGGTCTATTTTAGCTGCAACCATTCATTCCTACAGAGAAGGAAGGGAGATACAGATTGAATGTTAGGAGGAAATTTTTCACTCAGAGAGTGCTAAGGCACTGGAATTGTTTGCAAAGAACAACTGTGTGTGCCCCATTCCTGGAAGTGCTCAAGGCCAAGTTGGATGGGGTTGTGGGCAGCCTGAGCTGGTGGGGACAACCAGCCCACGGCAGGAGAGATTGGAATAAGCCATCACAACCTAAGCAATTCTATGATTATACAATTCTATGATTCTGTGAAAGGCACGGGACAGTGGATCTGTGGATTATCTGCCTGCTAGCTGGCAGGTAGAGAACAGTTTGTTCTGACTCGAGAGTACTTCCCACAAATGTGTTTTGCTTGTCCACCCCTGCATAAGGACAGTTGCATGCCAGTTTTGTCCTGCAGGAGTTGCCATCCCTGTATGTAAAGCAGAAATTCGTTCAATATCTCTTCTACTGATAGGACCTTTTTTTTAAAATTAATTTCTCATATTGTTTATTCCTTTTCTCCTTGTACGTCTTCTACTATTAGCCCTAAACCTCTTTTTCCTCTGAATGCCGTCACTTGCTTCCTCAGCTGACTTTTAAATTTACTGAATAAAACAAGTAGCTTCTAAAAATCAGTACAAATTGTATCTATTGGTAGTAAATCATTGGAAGAACGTTAAAAGACTTACTAAAAGTCAGTTCTTCCTGCCCTTGAGGAGCAAGTATATATTTCTCCACTGCTGTTCAATAGCCGGCTGATGCTGACATGGGACGGTTATTTCTGAATTGTCATGCTCCTTTGGGTTAGGCACAGATGCTGGAAACCATCATGTTGCTGTATTTGTGGGTTTGTCAGTGGTCTGTGCATGTTTTTTGGATGCTGGTTTGAGAGTTCATGCTTGCATGTGGTGCTAATGCTGAATGATGGAGGCTAGATGTAGTCAGCAGGGCACAGCTCATGGTACTGGGGTTCCTCGCCATGTTTCTGCAGCAAGAACAAAACAATAGGAACAGAGCTCAGTGTTTATGTCAGTAACATAGTGGTTTAATTTTTAGTAATTTCTGCAAGAACTGACTGTAGAGTTGGTTTAATTTTTTTCTTTAGCAATGGCTGATTTCTTAGAAATGGGAGCCAGATTTATTGCATGGTGTGTTTTCTGCGTTCTTGTTAATTTGATCAGTGTACAGGTGTGTAGATTTGTGCTCATTGGAACAAATACATGTGCTTTCAGAGCTAATGCTCTTGAATACTGTTCCTAAAAAACTGGCAGTGCTCTGGGGCTGCTCAGACAGTTATCAAGTAGTTGTCTATAAAATTCTAATGAATTGCTCCTTACAAACCCAGCTTTTCTCTGCCAGCTAAAATGCAGATATATAACAGAGGAAATAGATGTGAGGTGAAATTATTCCAATCTGTAGTTTGTCGTACTGTAGGTGTGACAAAATATCTAAATGACTTAATACCCACTTGTCCCAAGATGACACTCTGTGTGTAAATCAAACTAATACTGCAGTTACAAGAGACAATATACATTACATATACAATATAAATTCTTTTCCTAGGAAGGCGAAGGGGGAAAAATCCAGTGGTGACAGTGGTGTGTGTGAATACTGATACACAGCCCTTGAATGACAGCGATGAGGGTAATAAGACCTGTCAGTGATTTCATAGCCAAAGCTTGGAGGCAAACCTACCAGTGGCTGATGCCCAAAGCATGAGCTAATATGTTTCTATCTCTTTCTATTCTATTCACTTATTGATAAGGCAGTGTAATTCCCAGACGTTAATAATATTTTATGCAACTGTTTTGCTATTTTATCTCCTTCCAAAAAGATTAGCCATATGGGCATTAGCACTCCAGGGTGTGCTTCTCTGATAGGGAAGGGAGTTGCACCCAAAGCAAAATCAGACTGCTGAGGAAGCAGGGTTTCCAAAGGGTAGGTCCAAAATGATAAAAACATTTCTTCTCCACTATTAGAGGAAGAAGTGCTGAAATACACAAAAAAAGTAACAGGATAGAGGAAAAAATATGGTACCTCAACTTGACATTACCAATACATTTTGGAAATTCTTAAGGCCCAGAGAGATTAACCAAGGTTGCTTTTTAATGAAGATTCTCAAATATGTGTTTAACTTCATTTTGTGCCTTAAGTTGCTTTTTTTCTCTTTGCAGAGTAATCTTTATGATTCTACTTTAATGATTTTCTTGTCTGGCTGGAAAACTGAAAAAAGAATTATAAAAATAATTAAACTTCTCTCCTTATTCGCTTTCTCTGTAGCTGTCATCTGTAACTCTTTAATGATGTACATGCTTTGAATAAATGATATATTTTAAAATGATTTGTGTAGAAATAAAAGACCTTCCTATTTTTGCGGTGAGTTTCAATAATAACTGTTGTCAGCCTACAGATGATTTTTTTTTTCCTCCAATTTTGAACTTTCTGTAATGGAATGAGATAAAATCTAATTCCATACTTCACGTACTCTGTGGGCCAAACTGATCACTCACTTTAATTCCATTAAGCAGGTTTCGCAGAGGAGTAATTTACAGGAAGCACTTGGCCCCAAACCATCTTCAGAGTGACTGGCAGATCAGGTACTGCAGGGACAGATGGAGGTGGATCCCACTGCAGCTGCCATTGTATTGGTGGGAGATTAAACAAAACCTTGAAAGGCAGAGCCCTCTTTTTGAGAAGAAGGGATGTTAGCCAGCTCTGCTAAACCTATGCCATCAGCTTGCTCAGGATCCTCACCACCTCTGTCCTCCCATGTCACCTGAAGGAAGCTGGCTGCACTGATGCAGACACTGATCGCATTGCTCCACAGCCCTGACAGGGTGCAACAACCTGAAATTTGATGTGGCATGACAAGACGCACGCTTCTGCTCCACTGGTGATGCTGTTCACGTGCGGAGCAGTCTGTGGGAAGGTCTCCTAGGACAGTTCAGTAGTGCCAGGTGAGATTAAGTGGAGCACAATGTCTAAGATGAAAGTCGAGTTTAAGAACAGCCTGTTTTTCTCCCCTCTCTCAGAGTGTTGTTTTGCCACCACAATGGGATGTCTTCCTGTGTCACCGTCACTCCCCAAAATGCACAAGTCCTCCTTCCTGCGTAGTATAACTAATCTGGTTTGCTGACTGAGTTCTGCTGGGGCCTTTAAAGTGATGCCAGCTACTACGTGCTAAATGTAGCATGGCAGCATTTCAGAGTGAAGCTGAAAACCCAAATCCAATAAGCAGGGAAATAACCGTAAAGATGAAGCCCCGGTTTCCATTCTGCCTGTGCGCTCGCTGCCTGATGGGACAGCTTTGCACTGAAAGTTGGCTGTGGACCATATGTTAGAAGTATGAATGCTTCTTTTTTTTCCTCTTTAAGCTTGAATCTGTGAATAGACACATTTAATCTTATAGGAAAATCACTTTATTTTCAGGGATGAGCTTTCAGGCAGTTTGGACTTCTTTTTCTCTGTGCTGGGATTAGTAAATAGCAGCAAAACTCCCACTTCTTTTTCTAAATCCCTGTTCAAAATGAAAGGGGGATTGTCCAGGCCTAGATTTTGTCATTTTGCGATTTAACTGAGAGTGTCTGTAAAATTCTGATTGTATGAGGTATTGGCTTTCATGAAAATTAATGAAACAATCTTGTAAAAAAATACTTGCACTTCAAGGAAATCATAGTAGTAAGACTTCTACAGTGAAAACGTTTTGTGAAGGAGACAGGTTAAACAATTTCTTATCTGTTTGGTTTGTGGAGAGATAAGGACTTTGCAAATAAAGCAAATTAACCCCCAGAACACAGCCCCTAAATAAGGCCGTGGGGGCATATGATGGGACTGAAATAAAAGGGCAGGGGGAATCCATCTGTAATGCTGGATTGTATGCTGAAAGTAGGAAGACTGGGCTCTGTGGTCACCTAAAATTGCAGAGTGACACTTCCCTTCTGCAAGAACACTCCGTAGTAAAACTGTTCTTACAATGTTTAATCAGGCCAATTTCCTTCCTTCCTTCCTTCCTTCCTTCCTTCCTTCCTTCCTTCCTTCCTTTTTAATTGAACAGAAAATCAGGAAATTCACTAGTGTGAGGAGGATTAAGTGTACATAATCCATTTTTGTAACTCATTCTGATAAGAAAAGAGCTCATCAACTCCCCATAGCCTTGCATCTGAAGACGGTTGCTGACAGATTGCATAAAATATGTCTCTGCATTTTTAAGACCCCAAGACAACATTTTGCGAGCAGATAAAACCAAATAAAACCTGACAAACCATCTTTGTGCTGGAGAGATGAGCAGGAAGATGCAGAAATGTCTTGTTGGAGGATTTGAATATGGTGCTATGAAGAAAGGCAATGAGTTACATAATTTAAACCCCTTAAATATTTTCTTAAGCGTAAAGGATCTCAGCTAATTTAAAGTTATTGCATAACTATTGTTGGGAAGTGAAAAGTTTATTTTTAATTATATTGTGTTACATAATTGTTACACGATGACAGAGGCAGCAAGATGAAGTGATAGAGATTTAAGTATATCTTCTCTAATACACTGAGATTAAAAAGTGAGGTGTTGATGTGTTCATTCATCCTAAACTTGTTCCGCCTGCCTGGATCTGTTTCATGGCCTTTGCTTCATTTCTAAGCTTTTTGAGCAGGAGCAGTTTGTTCTGTACTTGTAGAGTCCATGGCCATGGGGAAGACTTCCTGAACGTGGTGTTCAGCAAAATGATAAGTACTGTAGTTTGCTTTCAGCTTCTCATTTGATCTTGAAATGTTTTGGCCAGTAGACCCATACACACATCTGTAACTGCCAATGCATCACTTATGTAGTTGATGATAATTGAAGAAAGCCTATGTAAGCTGGATAATTTCTTAAGTAACTATATATAAACTGTATTATCTGCCTTGGTACAATGAAGTGTTGGTCTTAAAGGCTGAGCATGTAGCAGGACAGTTAAGTCTGTTATTTTTAACCAGAGATGATATCTACAGAAATGTTGTTAACATGAGAAAGGAAAGCAGGATGGAAGGGTATGGACTAATTTTAAACTTACAGTATCAGTAAAAGAGAAACTTTTTTCTTTGTCTAACAAAGTCAACCCCTGAGAAATAATCCCTTCTCTCCTTGCTTTGAAGACTCTGCTCCCATTTTAACAGCACTAGTGGTATGTCACTTTGATGCTTTGGGCTGTTGGAAATCTCTCCCTCGCTCTGGGGGACAGGGACTGCTGTTGTTGGCGCCCAGTGGAGGCACACTGAGATCATGCTGGCTGAAATGGTGAGGTTTAGAGTTCAAGTTCAATTTATCTAGCCAAAATATTCACCTGAAGGTGTGTGGGGTGCCTGGGTATACTAACTCCGGACAGCTGATCAAGCCAAGGAGAAAACCAGCCACGAACATGGTGGCTGATACAGTGGCCCCAGCTTGACATTTTCCGATTCAAAATGGCTTGTTGATAGCTGTGAGCAAACTATCCATTTCTCGTTGCCTTGACAAGCTGCTCTCCTGCAAAAGGAGTGGTGATACTGATGATTGTTTTTGAGTTTGCCTATATTGTGAAGGGGTTTTAAGCTAAGTGATAATAGACTTGTAACAGCTCCAAGCAGAAATCTAGTGAGACTCCTTTTTTTCATGGCCTTGGCCTCCCTTTCTCCAAGTTCTGTAATTTCTGCAAGTACTCAAGACTTTATTTAGAATTACAGAGGAAAAAGCTAGAAACTGATTTACAAGCCAACTTTATTTAGAATTACAGAGGAAAAAGCTAGAAACTGATTTACAAGCCAACTTAGTGCAGCTTTCGTCAGAAACTCCAACTGTTAAGTATTTCTGACAAAGTCTTGTTAGAGGTTTACAGCTTGCTTTCTGAATATGTTTATTAATTAATGTCTGTCTCCCTTTCATAGCTTTGATTTTTATTATTTTTTGAATGGTAACCATCACAAAGGATTTAACTGTAGTTATTTTTGAATTATTTTGTCTTAAAAGTATTTGTCAGCAAAGGGATATGAAATTGAATGGATGTAAAGATTAAAAATGTCAAATCCTTTCAATAACAGGGAATTAATGTAAAGAAGATCTGCAATATCAGGTTGTATTTGCGGAGTCAGACATGCAGAGATCCCTGTCTGAGGTACAGGAAATCTTATGGCTGGGGTTGACTTTCTCAGGAATGATGAGATTTTGTAACTATCTGTGATGTTATTTATGAATGTGTTTTTACTCAGCTATTTGATGTGGAAGTTAGCCCTGGGATTGATTCCACATGCCTGTTGCTAACATACACCTGCATGCAAGGCATGCTTGGTGCACTGGTCTCATTTTTCATAGTTGTCCACGTATCACAGTCACATAGGTATGACAAAAGGAAAAGCGGATATTTAAATATTTGTTTGTGAGCTGTTGTCTGACTGTCAAAAGCATGTACTTTTTTCTTCTGTTAATGTCCTTTTGAAAGGCTTCATTAAATATGTTTCTAGATACTTAGAAAGGAAGGGTGTCACGTCATCTCTCTGAACCAGTCTGGTTTCCTGTGGGGAATCCTAAATTTGAATTAAGATGCCTATATGATTTTGAAGGTGGCATGTTGCAGTCCTGCATTCTTTTTTTGGCAAGGAGTGTACTGTAGCAACAGGGCTATACTGCACAGTGTCTCCCTATTATTTTTCTTAAGTATCATAGGGAAATATGTGTCAGTTGTGAAACTGAAAGCAGAGGCTTAACAAGAGTTGCAGCCAAGTGCGATGTTGGTGTTTGGAGAAGAAATAGGGGGGAGGAAAGGTTCAACTATGCATCCTCTCAGCAGTACATCATTAGGGGAGGCTCGAAGGAGATGCAGTAAGATATAGATGGTCCCATCCAACTGCCTGCCCCAGGAACACATGGCTGTGTGCAGTTGGATCTGATGACAGTTGCAGCTTGCAGGCATAGAAAAGGTACTGCATGGAGCTGCAGTAAAAGACTGCAAAGAGTAATTAGTGCTTAGCCTTGACAAAACTCCATCAATCTGGCCAGCACTCCAAAGCCACTATGTCCTCAAAGGTGTTGAAAGCTTTTCTTTGTGAATTAGCTGACTTTCCCCAGCAGTGAGGAAAAATAAGTCTCTGCTTTAAACTCTGGCTCACTGAGTGCAGCGCCATAAATTAAAATCTGGTTGTGATCAAGACTTCTTGGCTCTTGACATGAGCTTGTTTAGGGTAAAAACCACTTATGATGTCTCTGAGGCCTGACTGGAAATACAATGCTATCATCACTGTGTGTGTGTGCATCCCTGGGATGGATGCTGCTTGGTGTTCTTTTCATCATGCCCAGGCCTGCTGGCATCTTACATGGGAAGTTCATAAGCTGTTGATCAGTTAAAACCAAAACAGGGAAGAGATACGTTTTTTTGAGAGCTTATAAAACCCCGTGTTACTAATCATTAATGGTCTGATTTAGCCCTGGAAAGCCATTTTTCTCAGACTTTCTGAGGTGTGAGTTCTTCATTTGCTTTCTTAGCTCATGGATTTCCTCCCCCCAGAAATGTAAGACAGAAAGGAGGTGGCATCATTTAGAAAATGAACATTTAGGGTAAGCTTCATTTTGCCAGAAATGTTTCTGCTTAGTTATTAAAAACAGACCAAGGTTTTTGACAGCACAATATGGTGTCCAGCCCATGTGTGGGTGGCAGAGAACACTTTGTAGGGGGTGACAGATGTTTTCTTTGCCTCTGGGAATTTCTTTGAAAATAGTCACCCTTTTGGTACAATCTGCTGCTGTACAAACTGCAGAAACTTAAGGAAAGTGAGGGAGTGCTTGAATCCCCTGAGAACTCCAGAAGCTGGAAGATCTTCCCACTTGGTTTGGAGATTTAGGGCTACGTTTTAGTCAGCATCTCTGGTTGATAACTACTGCAAGTGATTTGAACTTGGAGAGGGTCTGTAATGGAGGTAATGTCACTCACAGCCACTTGCTTGGGGTTTGGAAATACCAGCTTTGCTCTTGCAGCACATTTTTGCACTGTTTTTTGTTTACCAGTGCTCAGCTTCATTTAGATGGGTATTGAGTGTGCTTACATTAATGACAGCTTTTCTGCACTGGGGTCAGTGTAGAAAATAAATGCCTGTGTTCTTGTTGAGGACATGGCAGTCAATAGTAGTGCGCTTAGCCATTGGGGTGAATTGTGTCTGTTTTCTACTGGATATCTATTTTTTGCTCCAAGGATGCATATGGACCAGAAAGTTAATAAAATATATTATCAGATTGAAACTGGGAACTGTGTGATCCAGCTTCTCATCTTGGAGCAAGACCAATATAGTTAGGCCATCGCTGGCAGATCCTGGCTTACTTAGTCTGTTCTTTTAAAAGCCTAAGGGAAGGACATTGCACAACATCTTTTGGTTGCTTGTTCCTATATTCCCTGCCCTTGCAGGTTTTTTTTTCCTTTTTTTTTTTCCTTTTTTTTCCTCTCTTTTTTTTTTTCTTCTTTTTTTTCTGATGTTATAACCTAAATAGTTTTTGCTGGAAATTAAACTGAGTAATTTTTGTTTTACTCTCAATGGGCATAAAGTACAATTGACTGCTGTCCTTTTTATAACCTTACGCAGCTTTGAAGACTGCCACTGTGTTCAGACCTTCCTTTCTGAGAACAAAGTCGTACTTCTAACCTCCCTCAAATGGACCATGGCCTTGAAGAAGAATGTCCAAAATGTGGAATATTTCTACTGGTCACCTGAGGTGCCTTGGGAACTTTCTTATAGTATACAGTGGATTTCACTCATGGAGAAATGCTTGTTATAATTTGTGAAAGCAATTTTTATTTCTAATCAGCTTCTTTATTTTGAAACTCTTTATGACTTTACCAGATATGTAAGAAAAAAAATATCTCTAAGACAAAACTTCACTGATGATCCTTTTTGTGCTGTAGGAATTAAAATTCTACTTTCTTCCTTTTGAAGTTTAAAATGCAAATATCATGGAATCAAAGATTTCTCCTCCCTTTTTTCTTTGAATCACCTTACAGAAATTCTTCATCTTCTGTAATAATAGAGGGCAACATTCTGAGTGTTAGTGTAACAAGAGCTGACATTGTTGCTTTGTGGGTCTGAACGACTTCAAGCTACCTGCCCGCAGCTAAATATTGGGGTGTAGAGGTTTTCTGTTTACTCCCTCTTCTCCTAAAAGCAATGAAAAGAAAGATGAAAAAAACCACTAGTAAATTCTAGTTCCAGATTTATTCAACAGACTGTATCTTCCATACATGGATACAGTCTATCTCTCTCATATTTGCAACAAGGAAAGGAGGCAGTGCCACAGATCTGCAATTAATATTTCATTTAAGCAAACTGTTGTGATGTAACTGTCCGGACAATACTTATATTCAAAATCAGCATTTTTCAAGCTTTGCACTCTGCTGTAATTTCTTGGGAGAAACGTTGCAGCAGAAACTGGTACTTAGTTTATAAAAAGAGCAATTGGACCAAGTGGAGAGATGCTTGTGCTTTGTGATGTGGTGTGGCGCATCCCCTCTTCAAATTATAGACAATCAAAACTAATTGCAAGTGTGATGCTGTGGCTGCCTGGCCTGGCCTTGTGATTGACTTCCCATGCTATGCACCCCAAACCTTGAGCTATTGGCATAAGTACTGCAGAGCAGGCAGAGCATAAGCTGCTGCCCTTCCTCCACAGAGTGGACCTAGGCACTGCTAGGGGGGATGAGCCATTCGTGTCACGGGTGCCTGTGCCAATGGGATGGAGATGCTCTGAGGAGCCCTGTGAGGAAAAGCGATGGCCCTGTTTCTGCATCTTGCGATGGGTGAACAGGCAGATCCAGTCTTCCAGCTAAGATATCACGCCCAAGGCAGCTGGGCCTGAAGTGAGGCCTAAGCTGAGCGTGTACATTTGTAAGAAGCAGGATCTCTTCATTGCTTCATTGCTTTTAAGATGGATAGGTAGATGCTGCTTTGCCTGACACTCATGCCTTTCACAACAGGTCATATGCAGAGAATAGCCCACCTGCATCTTAAGTTCGCATTCCTACCTCTTTAGAAATGCTAAAGTTCTACTTCATCTTTTTTTTTCTCTCTTTTTATCCTCACTGCCACCTTTGTTTCAGGGATGCCACCAGGTATAATCAGCAAATAACCATTACATCCCGGCGCATCAGTGCACGTTCCTCTGTGTCAGGGGCCCAAGGCAGAAGTTTTGCACACATGCAGCTTGTTTAGGAAAGATCTAATGGGAATTAAGTTTGTTTTCTCTCCCATGGTAACCACCAGTTTCTGTCAACAAGCTCAGTATAAATCGTTGTCTTTCATATGGTGGCAAATTTTTATGGAGATGTAAGTGATAAAAAAACAGCTGCTGTCCACTTAGAGAAAGACGTGCCTTAACTTAATCACTGCTTCTAGGGAAGCTGTTTTCCTGCTTTTCTTTTACTTACTGTTTAATGGGCACCCAGGCTTTGAACCCTTTGCCCTGGCTGGCAATCACTTCCCAGCCTCCCACCAGACCCCAGGACTCTGCCTCAAATTTATTTTCTTAGAAAGTCTTCTACAACCTCATCTTAGATTGCAATTTCCTCTTTTCCTAGTTTCCCTGATTTTACTAAATCCCAATGATCCTTGACATCCTTTGTTATGTCTTCCCTGTGCTTCATCAAATTCCCTATGTCCTTCCTTAGTGTTTAACTGTGATGCTGTTTTTCCTTTAACCTGTGGTCCCACATTAGTTACTGGTGGCTCTGCACTTGACTGGTTTATTTTGCAGTATAATTTTAACTTGGATCAAGAGTGAGCATGCTGTTACTTCTGCTGCATAAGCATGTATGTTATGCCTGTGTTCCCTAGCAGTCTGTAAGAGCACAGCCCTCTTGCACACTGTGTGCCAGCTCTGAGGTGCCCGCTGACAGTTGTCTTCTCTACTGGTGAGGTGCACAGCCACCTCTGCAGCTCTTTCTCTTTGTCACAAGGGACATGCTGCTAGGAATGCTGCAGCAGCTGGGGGCATTACACACTGATAGAATTTGGGACAGTTCAGAAACTTTCCTAAATTGTTTTGGGAAATCTGCTGGGCAGAACCTGGCACAGGAAAGCACCCAGTCTGTGAGCGCAGAGTTTTGTCCAGTGCAGCTGAGGACCCTGCTGAGTAATGCTTAAGATGTTTCCTTCATTTGTATGTTCATATATTATGTTCTCGGCCAGTGTCCAGGCAGTTCAACAAATTCTGTTAACAGTGTGATCCTAAGGGGATTAGCTAATGACTTTCCATACTGATTGGGTAATGACTTTTTGGAAAGTGAGAGCTCAGCAGAAAACAATCCTGGCAATTACTGTCTGCTCATGTCAATACGGCAAGTGCTGCAGAGCAGCTCCATGAATGAAATGGCTTAACTTTGCAAATTAAGTCTCTGTCTGTCTCTCCAACCTGTCTGCAGAGTCTCTTGCTGTTGTCTGACAGGAGAATATCTTTTACACTCTGAACTCTTCGGGAATGAGAGGGCCTTTTCAAACAGCCTCTTGCTCTGTCTGCTGTGAGCGCTTTTTTGGCAACATCCCCTGGGTCAAGTTGGGCTTTTGGGTGCAGTCCCATGATGCAGCTGAGCACTGCAGTGGCTGGTGGCTGCTGGTAAGGATGTTTCTCTCCTTCCTTCCTGCCCTGCCTGTGCAGGAAGGTTGTGAAGAAGTCTATAAGCTGCCCCTGAATGGAGAGCTGGAAGCAAGGGGAGAAATCATTTCATAATTAGATCCTGAAACCTCAGAAGAGGGCAGGAAAAAGGCAAGCTTTCACACAGACTTCTGACCTCTTCCAGAATGGCGAAGTCTAACCTCCCATTGATCCTGAATGCGTGCAAAGGAGAATAGTTCTGTTATAGGAACACCTCAAAGGAAAAATCATACAATCATTTAGGGTGGAAAATACCACTAAGATCATGTAGGCCAACTCTAATCCATCATCACCATGCCCACTAATCCACGTCCCTCAGTACCACATCTCCACGTTTCTTGAACACCTTCAGGAATGGTGACTCCATCACCTCCCTGGGCAGCCTGTTCTGATTTTTCATCACTCCTTCTGAAAAGAGTTTTTTCCTAATCTTCCCAGCCTGAACTTCCCCTGGTACAACTTAAGACTATTATCACTCATCCTATCAACAGTGGATATGTGTGAGAGGAGAACTGAACAAACCTTGACAGCAGGACTTTGCTTCCTCATGGAGACAAGAAAAGACAGAGAGTCCAAGTTCCGTGGCATTTATAACTCCTTGTACTTTGTCTAAGCACTTGTTTTGCCAGTCAGGCAGTGGTTAAAGGATGTGTCCATAGCTGCATCTTCAACTGCAGCTTTTGGTTGTTACTGTCCATAATTACTTTGTATTTAACCATTTCTTTTATATTTGCTGCAGTCACAGTTGAGAACCAAAGTACTTCATTGAGAGGTCTCCTTGTGTTCCATCTGAGGCAGTGAAATTCTGCTGGCCGATTGCTGTGCACTCCATGTTTAACCTCTCAGATTTCTTGTGGGACAGTGCAGGAAGGAATTCACCAGTAGTTGTAGTTGTAGTTGAAAAAAAGTGGCCAAACTGGGTACGTATTTTGTGATAAATTCTGCTGTGCTCCCTTCCTGCTCTGGGTTCAGCAGTCTTACTTAAGGCTGAAGCTTACTTAAAAAGCTGCCAACAACATTTTTCCTTCTGAATTTGTTTAACTGTGATTTTGAGCCTACTTTATAGATTTGGGAAGCACAACATCCCATGGTAATGTGTTTCCCAACTTAATTGTGCATGGAAAGCTTTTCTTGCCTCTTGGAGCCTCCTGCTCTTACACTGTGGAAAAGAAGGGAATAAATGGAAGGGCATGACACTATAGTATAATGCACTATTGCTAAGTGTAAAAATTTAAAACCCCATCCCAACAGTAAATGGGATCGCTAAAGTTCTAAGCAAAAACAATCTGGTCTGGAAGCCACAGTTTGCCTGTTGATGTATAGAGTTTATGATGTAAGTATTTAGCAGATAATTAGGAAGAGGGAAGTTTGCAAATATACAGAATTTGGACCTAAACCTAGCTACTCCACTATGTGCTTTTCTTTCTCCTATGGATGTATAAATCGAGTGGAAATTACCAACAGATATTCCTGTTTTGCCAGTGGACCAAATCAGCACAAAGGTCAGAGACAACAATGAAAGAAGTGCCTTTATCTTAAGTTCAGAGCAGTGAGGTAATAAATGAAACGATACAGCAAGAATAATATAGAACAAGTCAGTGCACCTAGCCAGTACTACTTGAAGACAGTGATAGTGATTAAGAAAGATACATCATCAGTTGACCTAACACATCCCCATCATTCGGATCTGCAGTTGCTAGGGAGCCCCAGTTGCAGTATGATTTGGAGAGCCTTTCCTTTCGTACAAGTGTGTCCACTTGTAGGTGAGGTCTCCAATCTTGCTGCGAGAAAGGCCAGCTTTTATATTGCTGAATAAAAAAGTTTACTTGACAGTTAGGCAGAAACATCTGGTTTCATTCTCCCTTTGGATTTCACCTCAAGCCTGGCCAGGGCTCAAGGAGGAACCAAGGAAGTTTGTGTACTAGCAGGCCTTGACACTATGCTCCTAAACAAGGAAAGGTTAATACATTCTCATAATGCTTCATCTAAGCTACATCTGTTGCTAATGAGACGTTTTGTCCAAGATATGTATTTTGCTAATGATAATACTTATTTTGCTAATGATCGGACACTGATCATAGATAGCACCGGGTGAGATTCATCTAGATGTGAGCTTTTCTTTGAAGTCTACAGTTCAGGCCTTAATACTTCAATTCCACAGAAAAAACAATGAGTAGGTTTCCACTGATGCTGCTGCTGCTTCAGCAGTGCTGGTAAGCTTGGTTATAGATAGCAGCTTGGTTATAGACAGCAGCTTAGAATTAAAAATGTTGTGAGCTCAAAGAACTGCATGATTAAGAAAATTCTTCTCGTGCTTGCATTTCCTGATACATCTTGCTTTTGAGAGTTATCTGAGGTATGTACAAACATGTCCTCTGTCAAAGGTGCTCTGTTTGGTGCCTACCAGGACAGTCACTAACTCTCTTCCTCATGGAGGATCTTTCCTTGCCCAGGTTTCAGGGGAAATTGCTTAGCTGAAGTGCAGTTATGTTTATTAACTGTACTTTTCCTAGTCATCTTCAACCACAATACAAAAGTGAAGAGGGTTGTTTGTTTTTTTTTTTGTGCAACCTATTTCTTCTTCCTCAGCTCCTTAAACAAGCAGTGGCAGATTTTCTCTGGAGGTAAGATGCTAAGAGCATGTAGACCCAGGAGATCATAATGCAGTCTGATTTGCAACCTTAGTGTGCAGCGAACACTGCCAGCTGTTGGCTGCAATAAAGTGCCATTGTGTTCCTGGGTTTGGAGGCTGCTGTCATCTGCAGCCATGCTATGAATGGTGCCAAGCACATCCCTGCGCAGACCCTGTTGGATGGGGACATCCCTACTGGGTGTCCCCAGGAGCAAGCTCTCACTCATCTTGCTGTGGCCTCTGCTAAGCAGACTTGTCTCTTTCACTTTGCTTGTTATTCAGCTGCTTTTGTCCTCACCTGGTCCTAGGGCAGGCTTCCTTCAGGCTTTTCTATTTTAGTCACCTCTCTACAATCCCTTATATTTTAACAGGGTGAGGGTATTGCTGGGGCTCCCCAGCATTCGTGTACCTTCAGCATTTTCAGTTTTGGCCTAAATCTTAGTACATGGGCCAAGTTTGCTATTTTCATTCCTTGTCCTGATTTTGCAGATTATAAATTTAAATGAAGGGCGCTCTGATTTTCTGCTCTTCGCTGCTCTCAGGCCCTTGCTGCATAGTAAACGACCAGCTGACAAACACCGTGTGTAAAATCATGCATATTCCTGCTGACGTTGTTGACAGCAGTGCTCATGCATAAAAAAATGCCATACAGAATAGGTAGCTCTGCAGACTTCTGCTCTATTTAATGCTGAAGTCAGAACGCTGGTCAGAGGCTCCTCAATGAATGGGAAATGACATTTCCCCATCTGCTTGTGCAAGGGGAGGAGTTTGTCATTTGGAAAGCAGAACAATAGTTATGAGACAAATGAGCAGGACAAAGCGAGGTGTGCTGCATGGGTAATTGCTCCTGAGATGCAAATGTGTGCAGTGGGTAGGGACTGTGTAGAAATGCTATTAGGAACACCTGTGAGGACTTTTTAATGCTGCTGACAAGGCAGAATTAGAAAAAAGATTTTGTAGTAATTTAAAAATCAGGAATAATAAGAAAGTTTTTGTGCTTCTTTTCAAACCTCTCTTTTTCATCTCTTCCAAACTATTTCCATGTACAAGACAAGGGACTGTAGGATATGTTCAGGTCATAGTGGTCATATGTCCCATGTCATTCCCTTCCTGCAGCTTATCAGTAAGTTGTTTATCCATTGTAAATTGTGACTTCGGGACAAAGGCTGCCCTCAGTTGGCCATGCCGTCCTGCTGGATCCGGGCAGTGGAATCTGCAGTCAGGTAGTCTCTCTCCCACTGCTAAAAGCTTCCTCCCTTCCACACAGGGCCTCTCCCACCCAGCAGGAGAAGGCCACCATCACCCCAGCAGAATGAGGATGGTTCTCTCAGTGCTGAGGTACTTCTAAACTGTGCTTCAGCATTGAGAGCAGTGGGGATCTGGGTCTCAGTTCTTGCTTGCCTTGTGGAGCAGTTTGTGCTGAGGCTGAAGTACTGAAGGCACCTCATGGAACATGGAAGTTGCTCATGGGCTCTATCAGAGGAGTGGCCAAGGCGTAATTGCACCTCCCTGTGCAGGATTTAAAGTATGACAAATGTACTACCACAGCTTGATAATGGCTCTGTTTGCTAAATTTGTACATGAAGGACTGGGGATTTTCTTGCTGATTTTGTGAATTATAAGTCTAAATTCAGTCTTCCTTTCCCATTGCTCAGCTTATGCTAAAATCATTCCCAGAGAGAAACAGCCTGTTTTCATTGGGTCAGATACTTACTCATGAATGAAAAACCACATGCACAAAACTTCATAGATTTTATTTTGGCAAAGAAAGATGAAAGAACTACTTTTTTTTAACTTCATATCATTCATATAATTTTCACAGGTTTACTTCACATTTCTGGATTACTTCACATTTCTGGATTTGTGGTATAAGTGAAAAATCCTCTGTTGCTCTGGCTTTGCTATCACTTGACAAACTTGTTTAAATCTGGTAATGCGTGTTGATGGACCTGTAAGGCTGCTGCTGCCTCACACCGTGTGTAGTGTCAGAGCTGTGCACTGAGCGAGCCAGAGCTTCATTTGGAGAAGGTGCAAAACATGGTTCATTGGGAAGGTGTGGGGTACACATTCTGTATCCACACCGGCTTGCACAGGTTTGGGTGTCTCATGACATGATGCTGTTGGTTACACGGAGGAGTTGTCATTCAGACATCTGTGGCCACGTCCTTTCATTGCTCACCACTCAGCCCATTCCTGCTGGAGTCCGTCTGATGGGACGCAGATGTTAAAGGGTGGTGGGAACACTGGTGTTTAATATTTTCTCCTATCTAGTGGCCGTTTGTGCCGAGATTTAGATCTATTGCCCATGCGCTTACCGAGATGATGGATTGCAACCTGCTGGATCTGGAGAACAGTTCTACCTGCAAGTTGGGCTTATTAATGCTCTGGCTCCTCTGGGCAATCAAGCACCTGAAAATGGTGCCTTTTTCAGCTGTAAATGCTCAAAGCAGGAATGTTAAATATTCCAGTGTGGTGTTTTCTTCTGGGCAGAGCATATTTGCACTGACCTGCCTCTGTGCGCCTATTGACTGCTGTTTGTGCTGTCCAAGTGCCAGCTGGCTTCAGGCGGCCGCGCTCGGCCCCGCGCCGCGAATGAACAATGCTCTTTGGTTGGATCTCACAAACAGCTTTTGTTCATTCATGGAAAACACAGCAATTATAAACACGCTCGTTTAATAACTGCGTTTTAATTAATGGCAGGTTAATAAATGATGTAAGGAGGAAAGGTTAAAATTTACTAGAGTCTGTTTCTGTGTAGCTCTTAATTGAATTAAGTGCACATTACGCTGGGCCTCTTCCCTGACCCCGGAGGAGCAGCACGGCGCGGTGGAGCATATGGATGCGATTGATTTCAGAGAGCTGTGGTTAAAGGCACTGCAAAAATGCTCTGTGGCCACAATCCAGGTTGTTTTGCATATGTAATAAGGCCAAGGCGGTGCTAGTGTAGAAAGTTGGGGAATATGCTGTGTGCCTAAGGAGTTCACGTACCTGTGATAATTATTAGAAGCTGTTTCTCAAGCGGTGCTATTAACAAAATAATTATCCCACGTTCATAATTTTAGCCTTGTTTAGCAACCATTAGTTCTTTTTGTAGTAGAATGGGCTGTCCCGTTTGTGTTTTCTCTTTCTGTATATTAAAAAAAAACCACTTATATATGTAGTCACACTGTCTCAAGTCTGTTTTCTAACTGACTGCCTGGAGCTGTTCCTTCTTGCTGCTCTTAGAATATTTTCCCTTTCCCAAATCCACCTGTCTACCAAAAGAAAAATGTACTGAGGAAATATCTGAAGGAAAATAGGAATATCCTGTTTTTTCAGCAGAAATAGGATGTGTCATGCTCGGTCACATAAAGAATGAGCATGTGATCCGAGACAGCCAGCACGGCTTCACCAAAGGAAGGTCATGCCTAACTAATCTTGTGGCCTTCTATGATGGAGTGACGGCATTGGTGGACGAAGGGAAGGCGACCGATGTCATTTACCTGGACCTGAGCAAGGCCTTTGACATGGTCCCCCACCACATCCTCATCTCTAAATTGGAGGGAAGTGGATTTGATGGGTGGACGACCTGATGGATAAGCAATTGGTTGAAAGGCCGCAGACAGAGGGTGGTGGTCAATGGCTCTATGTCCAGGTGGAGGCCGGTAACAAGTGGTATCCCCCAAGGGTCTGTCTTGGGACCGGTGCTCTTTAACATCTTTATTAATGACATCGATGAGGGAATTGAATGCACCCTCAGCAAGTTTGCTGACGACACCAAGCTGAGTGGTGCGGTTGATACGGTGGAAGGAAGGGATGCCATTCAGAGGGACCTCGACAGGCTGGAGGGCTGGGCTCGGGTGAACCTGATGAGGTTCAACACGGCAAAGTGCAAGGTTTTGCATTTGGGCCGGAAGAACCCCAGGCACCTGTACAGGCTGGGAGGAGCGGTCCTTGAGAGCAGCTCGGCAGAGAAGGACCTGGGGGTCCTGATGGACGAGAGCCTGAACATGAGCCAGCAGTGCGCTCTGGCAGCTCGAAAGGCAAATGGGATCCTGGGCTCCATCAGGAGAGGGGTGGCCAGCAGGGACAGGGAGGTGATTGTCCCTCTCTACTCGGCTCTTGTGAGGCCCCATCTGGAATACTGTGTCCAGGTGTGGAGCCCTCAGTACAAGAAAGACATAGAGATTTTGGAAAGGGTCCAGAGGAGGGCGACTAAGATGATCAGGGGGCTGGAGCACCTCCCCTATGAGGACAGGCTGAGGGAGTTGGGCTTGTTCAGCCTGGAGAAGAGAAGGCTGCAGGGTGACCTCATTGCAGCCTATCAATACCTGAAGGGAACCTACACCCAGGAGGGGAGTAAACTCTTCAAAAGGGCTGACAACAGCAGGACTAGGGGAAATGGTTTTAAGTTGAAGGAGGGAAGATTTAGGTTGGATGTTAGGGGGAAGTTCTTTACTAGGAGAGTGGTTAGGCCCTGGAACGGGCTGCCCAGGGAGGTTGTGGATGCCCCGTCCTTGGACGTGTTTAAGGCCAGGTTGGACGGGGTCCTGGGCAACCTGATCTGAATGTGTATGTTTGGTGGCCCTGCTAGGCAGGGGGGTTGGAACTACATGATCCTTGGGGTCCCTTCCAACCCGGGTGATTCTGTGATTCTGTGATCTGTGATTCTGTGATGTGTCCAGTGAGACTATATTCAGCCAAGAGGAAAAATGATCTTCAGAGAAGGTTTGTGACACAGGAAGGCCAAGGCAGGACTTGCCATGTGTGTGGTGTTGTAGGCTCATGTCCTGTTTGTTTTACAGAAACTTGTTTCATATTTGCATCGTTTCTGTCCTTAGCAGAGGATGAAACATGCTGGAAAGTCATGTGCGTGTTAGCAGATGAGAAAACTCTGGAGATGTCGCTCTTTGGATAAATCATAGAATCACAGAATCACAGAATGGCCTGGGTTGAAAAGGATCACAATGATAATCGTTTCAACTCTGCTGCCACGGGCAGGATCACCAACCACGAGACCAGGCTGCACAGAGCCACATCCAGCCTGGCCTTGAATGCCTCCAGGGATGGAGGTAGCAGCAAATGCTGTTGCTTTATGTGATGGAGTCATTTTCTTTAACTTTCAGAATAAAAACTTCTAGTGGGCATTTTACGGTGTTTTGAGGGTCAGAATTGAATATGCCAAAAGAACCTTTTTTGTGCTTTATGTTTGTTGCCACGGTGTTTGTGTGCTCTCTTTCTGCAGTGTTGTCTGGATGTTGTTTAACCTTTGCATTTGCAACCTCTGCAGGTAGTTCCTTTGGAGTCAGCTTGAGCAGAATTCTATCTGTATGGCAAAACAGTGTTTGGTTTTGCATTTTAGTTTTTCCTCCCTCAAGATACACAATTTGCATGCTCATGAAAAGCAATTTACCTGACCTGTGCTGGTCAGTAGCCCAAACAAGCTGAGGCTTTCCAGAGAAAGAACTTGCTTGCATTTGTTTTGTAAAGGTCTGCAGCATCAGAGCTCCAGTTCTTTTCAGAGAACTTGAATAACTGAAACTCTAAATGTGGGTGGTTTGTGCTTCAGTGTTTTCTTTTTCTGTTGCATAGGTTGCAGTATTAAAAATAATGTAAGAGGACCATGAGGACAAAGCTAGGTGGGCTCTCCTAATATTCAGTATTTGCTGTTTGACCAAGACTTTTTGTCAGAAAACAGTTTTCTGTCAAGTGCTTAGAGGAATTCTTTTTAAAACTAAGGATTGTGCAGAATTTATTTCCTATGTGGAAAGGAGGAGGCCTTTAAGAGATTCAGCTCCTGAATTTTAAATGCATGAGATGTCAGCAAGCAACAATAAGCTAATCCAAAAAGTAATTTATTATAACGTGCAAAGAAATTTAGTGGATTTGGAGGTTTGAAAAATTCAAGTAGTAGTGGAACAAGTGTTTAATGATGACTTCTGAAGGAAGAAACAGAATATGAAGACCATGATGCTGGGCACAGCCCATCTTTGGTCTCTGAAGAAGCCCTGAGGTGAGATCAGCCCTGCTCATGCCCCGAAAGATGCTGGACCTACGTGAAAACTCTGATGGTTCCTGCAGTACTTTTAAGACTGTATCTTGTGATTGACCCCTACACAAGCAGACCCAATGTGCTCCACAGGGCTCTGTGTGTACCTAGGTACAGTTCTACTTTTCAGAATTAGCACTAAGGCTCATGATACACTGTGGCACACTGTGAGCTTTGCTCTGGTTTGTTTTGCAGGTGAGTGTTTTGCCTCTGGTACTTTCCTGGGATGAATGTGTTTGTTGAGAACTAGAACAAGTTAAAACTGTTAAATCTGGATCATCTGGTTAAGTTAATCCTTTTTTTGGCAGACCTTTTAATAAATGCTCTCCTCAGAATAATGTGGTCAGGTATAAGGTGCTTCAAAGAAGCCTTGCTGGTGATGCTGCTTGTCAACACCTGGAGTAAATACTAGGAAAAAAAATGGTGGCTTAGCTTTGATGTCGGATGCTGTTAGGATATCATTGCTCCTTGCTACTTTGGAGAGCTGCTCACAGCTGTTGAGAGAAGTACTTAGCCCCAAAATGCAAGGCTCGTATCCCCCAGGGTTGGTGGAGAAGAGGTTGTGAATAATTTGACTTGAAGTCAAGGTGGTGCTCGGTGGAGCAGGAAATTAAGAGTGCTATTTTTAAATGCTGAAGAACTTATTAAAAAGCAGTAATAGTTTTCATTAGACAAAGAGCTCTGAGTTTGGGAGGCTTGTGATTTGAGGTAGCATCACTCATCAACTAAGTGTTTTTTTCAAGAGTGCCAAGTAAATCTGTCTTTCTGGAAGTGTTGGTGACTGTTAGAAGGATTGTGTATGGGAGGCAAATCACAGGGACATAAATCTTGGCATGCCAAGTATGTCTCTCTAAATTGGCAGCTGGTGTTGCCACACATTAGCATTTAGAGTAAAACAAAAATGACAAATTTGTCTAATGTGAGAGTAAAACTAACACAGGAATTCTGCCCATAATTCTCAGTCCTCCCTCTTTCTCTCCCGCCTTTGGTTTGTGCCTGTGATTTTCTAAGAATTTTGAAGATGAAAAAGGCACTGATACCCATATCCCTTTTTCTTCTAACACCTTATAGAAAAGGGCAAGTAGACATAGGCTTGCAGCAAAGAAGAACTAGTCTGGACATTAGAAACAAAAATTCTGACCATGAAGTTGGAAGCTGTTGGAACAAGTTACCTAGAGAGGCTGAAGAATGTTCATGAGTGGAGATTAAAAAGAAATTGTTGAGAAAGAATTTGCAGGGATGTGCTGGATCTGTTCAACCCTATTTCAAACAGGGAGATAAGCAGAGGCCCGCTGAGATACTTGTGAAATAGGTTAGTGTGCTTTCTCTAACAGAACAAGGACAGTCAACTGCTGAAGGAAGGCACTTGTACTAGGTTACAGTCAAGAAATCTGAAGACTTACCTCCCTTTGTCCTTGCCCAAGACAGGAAAACATGTTAATGCAAAGAATATTTGACATTAAAAAATTATGTACAGCCGGAACAGAATAAGGTCCAGCTCCCCATGGCTGCAAAAAGTCGCTTTGATTTTTTTCCAGACCTTTGGGTTTCTTAGCAGCAAGTTCTCTGCCCTAAGGGCTTTTTGGCGAATGGGAGATCTAAAGCTGGCAGGTCTTGAGATTCATCTTGTATTTTCCTGCTGAATATTGCTAGAAAGACATGTAGTAATAACAGTAACACGTATACAGCTCAAGTAAAATACCCTGACCCAAACTGGGTCCCAAGCTTCAAAAACTGAACGCTTTCTATGATGTCTAAATAGCTTTTTTTCTTAAACTTGTAAGGCATTATTTCCATGGAGTCCAAAGATGGCTGTGGATGTTTGTACACATTCATAAGTGAGGAGTTTCCCTGCACTGCTCTGTTGCTCATGTTCAAACATTGCTCTATTCAGAAGTAAAACTAAGGAAGATTTTTTTTTCTGATAATTCAATGAAACGCTGTATAGCCAGACATTGAAACCAGATATCTCCAACAGATGGCTCACAGCACTGGATGAAACCTGGTTTGTAGCAGATAATAATAATAAAAATTAATAATAAAAATTAGAGGTGACTTGCAAGCAAGCCACTATCACATGTTTGAAGGGGAAATTCAGGCCCAAGCACACAGTGGAGTTTGCATTGGATATCAATTTTTGCATTGCAGCTGAGCTGTGATAACTGGAGCTTAGTGATTGCCTCTGACAACCTAAGACATCTCAAATTAGAGGCCTACTGTCCTGATAACTGCTGGTTGTGTTCCTGCATCTTATCTTTCTCAGGCACTGTGCTTGCATGACCAGGTCTTCATCCTGCCTAGCCCTGTGTGTACACCAGCTCTCCTTCCCCAAAGCAGGGAGAGGAGACTGTCCCAGCCCTTTCACCATCTGCAACCATGGGATGAGAGAGCACATGTGAGAAAATCAAGACTGACAGTGACAGCAAGGAGCTTGCTGAGCCATGATGTCCTGCTGGAACAGGTTGTGAAGAGGCTGTGGAGTCTCCTCTTTGGAGATCTTCAAAAGCCACGTGGATGTGAGCACCCTGCTCTGGGTGTCCCTGCTTGAGCAGATGTTGGGCCACATGGTTCCAAGAGATGCCTGCAGCCTCAGCCATTGTGTGCTTCAGACTGTGCTGAACTTTGCACTTTCTGTAGCTAGAATGTCAGCTTTTGAATTTTCATTTTCTCACCACACTCATGACAAATGTTTTGTGTAGCCGCCAAGATTAAAATATAAATATGATTAAATTTGCCTCCTAGCGCCAAAGAGGTTTGCTTTCTAGTCTAGTGACTTCCAGAATATGTCTGAAGCTTGCTGGAGCTGCCTGTGATTTTTAGAAAACCATTGCTTTTTAAAATGAGGGACTGGGGGTACAAAATTCTCTTACAAGGGAGTGGAAGTCCCTGCCTTCATCCTTATAGCAGCTGTGGTGATTCAGACTGTTGGGTCTCTGCAGGCATTTCTGTGGGATTAACAAAATATCTCACAGTGTTTGGAGTGGGAAGTGGGGAAGTGGTCAGGAAGCTGTGTTGGTGTGTGTGGATAGGAGGTGGTGACCCGTTTGCTGAAGGAAGGAAATTTCACTCGCGGCGGCCATGGTGCTGTGCTTGATTCACTGTGTGGTGGCTGAAAAGGGCAGCCTGGCTGGATTTTTGTCTGCTTTCTCAAATGTACCTTTGCTTTTGAAGCCTTTACTGCATTAAATGTAAAGATCAACAGTGCAGTTCACAAGGGTGTCTGTAGCAGAGGTAGGCTGCTGTCCACTCTCTTCATCGTGAAGATGCATTGCAGTGGTTTGGTATGGATGCTACTTTGGGCTGTAACCAAGCTGCTGTCCCTCATTTGGGCTCCCATAGGGATGAGATTAGAATCACAGAATCATTAATATTGTAAAAGACCACTAAGATCATCTAGTCCAACCCCAACCCATCCTTACCATGCCCATTAAACCATGTGCCACATCTCCATATTTCTTGAAAACTTCCAGGGACAGTGACTCCACCAGCTCCCTGGGCAGCCTGTGCCAGTGCCTCACCATCCTTTCTGAGAAAATATTTTTTCTAATATCCAATCTGAACTTCCTCTGGTACAACTTGAGGCCATCACCTCTAGTTTTATCACTGTTTCCTGGGGAAAGAGGCTGACCTCCACTTCACCACAGCCTCCTTTTAGCCTCCTTTTAGAGAGTTAGATCATAAGGTCTCCACTGAGCCTCCTCTTTCTCAGGATGATACAGTTCCAGTTCCCTCGGATGGTTCTCAAAAGACTTATGCTCCACACCCTTCACAGCTCCACTGTCCTTCTCTGGACATGCATGTGGAACTAAGGGGGCAAAGACCTGGAGAAAATTGTCTGCTCCATTTCCAGCAAGCAGTTGGGCTGCTTGTCTTGCAGTGAAGCTGGATGAGATGTGCACCAGCCAAATGGTACTGCCCTGTGCTCTGCTCATACTTTGCTGCTCTTAGTTTTCCTGCCACCCATAGGGAAACAAAGATGAGAAAAATCAGAAAAAAAACGAAGGAAAGTGGAAAGCAGCAGTAATGGTTGGTCCAGCTCATCCTAAAATGATCCGGCCACATTTACGCAGGTTTGAGGCAAGCTTGAGAGTAAGTTCAGTGTTCTGTGATCCTTCTTGATTGCTGTAGTGGATCTGGCACCAAAATGAGCTTCTGAGTCCTGTGAGAAGAGACCAAAACAGTTTGGAGATGTAGTGAGACCATCCTGGGTAAAGCAAATGTGAGCACAGATGCTGTCTTCCTCCTGCCATCTGTTTGGTCACTGAGTGCTACAAATCCCCTCCCTGTTCCTGCTTTTTGAGCTGCAAAACTCAGGGGTTTGAGGATAGTCAGCACACTTGGACAAGAATTTGCTTATGAAGAGCTCAGGCTCCCACCAGCATTTCTGGAGAACAGGTGCTGGCCTTTCAGACTGGACGTGTGGTGGGATAGGGTGTGTGTATGAATGTGATGGGACATAGTGGAGAATGAGGCTAAAACCCAGCCTTGAACATCTGCTTCCTTCTTAACACGATGAACTGCAACATAACGTATCCGGGCAACCTTATTTTCAGCATTTTTCCCGCTTTCTCTGAAGTGTTGTAATGCTTCTGAAGCTGGTCTGCTTTATTTTTATCCCTTTCATCTGACAATCCAGGAAGCTTGCTTGCATCTTCATTGTATTTATTTATTTATTTACCTTTTTCTTTTATTCTTTTTTTTTTGTGAAATAAAATGAATTTTTAATGAAAGATGAACACTTTTAAGACACAAATGTACATGTGCACTGTTGTAGTGCAGGACTCCCAGCAGGTCTCAGTAGAGCTGCAAGGCTGGAAATTCCAAGGGTGAGTAACTCTGATATAATTGCAGTGTTTTATTCATTTATTTACATTTAAATATTGCTACCTGCTATATGAAAACTACCCAAACCAAAGCAGTATTGCTTGGCAGAATGTGGTTTCAAGAAGTCCTGTTTCAGTTCTCCTTCCTTCCATATTGGATTTCTGTTATGGTTTGCACTTGCATGCTTTAGGTATAGGCAGTGACAAATTTTCTGCCAGGGTTTTGTCAGGGGAGAAAACAGAATTGTAGAATCATAGAATCATCTGAGTTGGAAGAGACCTTTAAAGGACATCTGGTCCAGCTCCCCTGCAACAAGCAGGGATGCCTGCAGCTCAACCAGGCGCTCAGAGCCCCTCCATAATGTAAGATATTTCTAGTAGTAAAGCCTTCAGGGGTACTTTGTGTGAGGTGTGGATCCTCACGAAAGGCAGTTCCTCCTATTGCTTGCCTCCTGTGATGCATGGAAGGCTCTTCCTATTGCAGTGGGGAGCAGCAGTGAGGATGTTCTGCAACCTTATGTGTAAGAGAGGAACTGAAACTCCTCAGGTTCTTATCACAGAATCACACAGAATCACAGAATTGTAGGGGTTGGAAGGGACCTCCTGAGATCATCGAGTCCAACCCCCCTGCCATAGTGGTGCATGGATAAAGAGACAGGAAAAAGAGAAGGAAATAATCTGAGATTTCTTATAATGAAAATTCTTGGAAATTTCAGTTTCATACAGGGGTTTTCAGCTGAATTTCCAGTGAATATAGCTCTTTGCAGTACTAGATTTTCCCAGGGGATGAAAATTCCTATTTGTTACTAACTCCATCTGGTCGCATTTTTAGGATTTTCCATCTTGAGACTGGGCATCTGACTTTAGCTTTCCTTTTCTGAGAAAAGTGCTGGGATATTTAAATAATTCAAAGAAGAAATTACACGCACTCAGCAAACAGATGTTAAAAAAAAAAAAGCATCTTAAAATCTAGGCCTCTAAAGTCACTTTCATATATTTCCTTTTAAAATAATGTATTTTTAATTAGCTTTTAGAAACAAAGTGCCATGCTGACATACACATACTTGCCTGGTGTTTTATCATGGGACAGAACAAAGAAAGTGAAACCAAAGATACAAAGTGAGATAATATATGAGGTAGATACTATAATACCTAATCAGTTCACCTTATAAAGCCCTAAGATAACAGGCTGCAGAATTGCTATTTTCCAGGTGATCTGAAAACAACTGAATAAGTTTTTATGTGTTGCAGCACCATAAAGGAGTTCATACAAGAGCTGAAGATAATTCCCACTTCCAGGTAATAAGAGCAGAGAGAAATTGTGCTCCCACTTTGCGTGTTTTCCTAAAAAATTATTTAAGACTGGGGTTATTCAGGATGTGCCCCTGCTGCTCTACACAGAGTGCAGCCAAGGAATGACTCCTGCACTCCTTGCTTTTGCCAGGAGAACATGGGCCTTGCAAGGCATGAAAGCACGTGCTAGCTTTGTCCATTGAATGGTGAAAAGAGCAACACTTCCTTCATCACGCTCCAGCTTCCCTGGCTGCTGGGATCTCAACTTCCAGCTCCCCCTGAGCTGGGGGGAAACTTCCTGGAAAAGAGGACTTCCTGGAAAGAGTTTTCTTGTCTTCCCTGCCTGGGGGTTGCTCATGGTGAAATGTTGGTCATCAGTGCACTAAAAATGTATGGTTTTGTTCAGATGCACAGTGCAGGGATCTGGCTATCAAATCTCTCTTATTGGCATCATCTTCATGTCTTGCCTGAGCTGCTGTTTCTGGAGATGATTCTGAAGGTGAAATAATTTAGGAGGAGTGTTTTCAAAAACAAAGACATGGGATGGATCTTCCTGTGCTGAATTACATGTTGAGTATTGAGTACATATAGATTTAGTGGTGCCTGGAAATATTTTGGTGAGAAGATACACATTTTTTTAACTCCTAATCCCACAGTAATTTGCTGATACAAACAATTTGCTTAAATAAATTTGGAGGAATATGAATTCCATTTTATCTGGACTTTTTTTGTACTAAAAAGCATTTTCACAAATGTGCATTTAATTTGTAATATTTGAGTCCAACGTTGCAGAAGCACTTTTTTAGCTTTGGAAAGTCTGTCTGGTTTAAGTGAAACTCAGTGGTTAATGGCTGGCTATGAGGCTCAAAGCTTAATGGTAAAAGTTTTGGGGGAAGGTGCGTGTGTGGGGTTGTGTTTTGTGTCTTTTCTTTTAATGGCTGTATCCTGGTACAAAGAATGATTGTGGTGAGGGCTGATGTGAGACTGTCAGCTTGATGGGCGTACTTACATCTTTGCCATGCCTCAGAAAACCCATCTGACTTCATTTATATATGACCTGCTGTTACACGCATCTGAACAGCATAATACATGAAAGTGCACATGATGTCTCTTTAAGTTAATAGCAGTAGTGTATGGTGTGGTAAAGATTATTATGTATGTTTGCTCCAAGTGGACCTGCTCCTATGTTCTTTCAGCCTAGTAAGAGCATTGGCTCAGAAACTTGAATATTTAAAATGCCCGAAGGCAAGGCTTTGCTTTCCAGGCTTTTCTCCACAACTTTGCTGAGTTGATGACTGCATAAAAACATGATTGGGTAAAGCAGTGAATCATTACTTATAGACCATAACATTTATTTATGCATTTTTAATTGGAGCTTTACTCATATCATATATTAAGTATTTTAAAGCACCAAAGAAATACATGAGCACTACTGTGCCAACTGCTTCTGTGCTTGAAACCTCTGCCCCAGACTGTGAAGATTTTGTGAGATTCTGTAGAACTGCAGCATCACAGAATGGTGGGGTTAGAAGGAACCTCAAAGCCCACCCCATCCAAACCCCCTGCCATGGGCTGGTTGCCCCCAGTAGCTCAGGCTGCCCAAGGCCCCATCAAACCCAGCCTTGAGCACCTGCAGGGATGGGGCACCACAGCTCTCTGGGCAACTTGGGCAAGTAGTCAGTTAGTATAAATGGGTAAGCAATCAATTTGCTAACCACTGCTCAGTGATAAGAGGAGCACAGTTTCGTAGCTGTCTGCACAGTGTGTTCTAGGTTGTGCCATCTGTGCTCTGCTGAAGCCTTTGGGGGGACTTCCAGGAGATGAGCATCTCCTGAGGTTCTGGGAGCACAGGCTCTAATTGGGTGCAGGTCCTAAAGTCCTGGCAGAAAATAATTTCCATGGAGAAACATGGAGAAAACTAGTGTTTCAACACACAAAAAAATTTGCTGTTTCTACTCTGTGCTCTTCCCTCCCTTTTTTTTCTGAATAGATAATTTTCAATCAGAGAAAAAAATCATCTGAGAGCAACAAGACCAAAGACCACAATATTTCACTCTGCCCAGCTATGCCTGGAACCTGTGTGAAACCTCTGAAGCAGTCTTTAAGTTAGGCCACCTCCAAAGCCGCTATCATACATTGCCTAAGAATGATCAGAGGAGGCTCAGACTGGTGCTACACAAGCTGCCTCAGTGACCTTCACTGAAGAAGCTCCCACATTCCTGCTCTGAGAGGTCTAGCTGAGGGGAGATGGATGCGCTGTAGGCAGAGTTAGAATCAGCAGCATCTCGTCTGCGAGAGGTGACAGTTTGCTGCCTCCTGTGAGTTCCTACCAGCAGGGTTAACCCTCAGCTGGGAAAGAAAAATGCAGTCTGGCATACAGTACTCTGGGAGGCTGCTGTAGTTCAGCTGGAGGTTAAGAGGACAGGCTTATGGTTCACCTGCTTGTGTCCTTCAGAGGTCACCTATGTTGTCTTAAAAACTTCTGCACTGACTTGATGGTGGGAACAGGAACAAAGCTGTAACTCACCCTCCAGCTGTGAAAATCCTGCACTTAGGGTGCAGCAGACTACTGGCTGGGATCAAACTGATGCCCTGGTTTCAGAGATGCCCTCCCTAGGATTGTGATGGGTAGTGGGCTTCATGTGGGCTCTTGCCTGCCAGGCAGGGTTGTAAGGATGGAGGCTGGGTTCCGCCAATGCACTGAAGGGCTTCACATGACTGAATTGACCCCTCATGGAGGATGAGTGCAGTCTGTCTGGTATTGAAGGCAGATGTGTTTACTGCTTCCAAGAAGGTGTCTGCGGTACTCAAAAGTATAGATGTAAATTGCTATCTGAACATCCTTACGTTTAAAGGAGGCACAGTTAACTGGGAAGCAAGGCATCTCTGGTGATAATCAGTAAGGGAGCGGTATTACAACATCCTACAGAGACCAGGCAGGAAAGATCTTGGAAAACCCCTTCTTAAGCTCTGCTTGGCACAAGTGCCTGGGAACACTCACAGCAGGCTGGTGCTTAATTATTTCCAGTGCTGAGATCAGGTTAGAGTTGATTAATGGATTTTGGAAATAGTGATATGGAAATCTGTCTTGTTAAATCTGGAAATAGTTTTGCTTGTCTTAATTCAGTTAAGAGATAATACAAAACAAGTTTTTTTGTTTTTTTGTTTTTTAATTCTGGCCTTTCCAGTAACATAATAAAACCACAGCAATCCATCTTCCAACTGCATTTAGTTTTTCAGTTTACAGAGTTTTAAGCTTTATGTTTTCTTGGTGCTTATCAAAATTCAATTTAAAAAATTGTTAGACACATTTGGTTTTGTATATAGTCACAGTATTAGAACATCAGATGTTTGTGGTTTGTTTGTAATTCTGGATTCATGACTCCTGCAGACAATGTGGTCCAAAATGAACATGTTATTTGCATTTTCTTGTTCTATGGATAATTATTGCAGAAGTCTTTCCCACAGGAAGGTCTTGAGAAAAGTGGAAGCATTTAAAAATAATTACAGATACACAGAACGTTTTTTGTCTCAGTGCGTTGTTTTCAGAAAGAATTACTGGGTGCAGTAAGTTGCAATAGGAGCGTTCAGTATGTTACGTGGCAGCTCTGCCCTTTTCCTCGGAGAGCCTTGCAAATGAGGGGTTTGGTTTAGTGAGCATTGAGATGTGGATGCACTTACTTCAAGATCGTATAGAAGTGGGTGACATTATGAGGGCATTTAAAAAAATGGGTCACTTTTTTACATGGCTAAATGTAATTTTAAAGTCTAGCTGTGTTTATATTTTATGGCTGTAGTTTTGGCTCACTTTCTGTATGTGTGTGTGAGAGAGCCATGCTATTTTAAACTTGGTAAGCGGATGTTTCTAGGAATCTGCATACTTAAAATTAGTTTTCTTTTGTGGTTGCACAACTGTAAAGTAAATCCAGAAAAGCATCGCTGACTTTAATTATGGTACTCCAGTTTTTTTCTTCTATAAATGATGTCAGGAACGAATTCTGAATACTCTGAAAACTCACAGTGGAGCTTCCCAGCACCATCTCTGCATAGTTCAGCAAATGGAAGAGATCCAAAGGATGACGAGGCATGTTGGCGTACAGAGGATGCTGAAATGGAGGGTGGTATGGGTGTCATTCTTCTCTTAGCTCTCTAAATATAGCTCTTCCATCATTCAACAAGCTTGCAATTACTTGTTTACCTAAGCAAGCCTTGTCTGTTGTGCTACTAAATTTAGTAGTATTTAAAGATCTACAAACAGATGTTTTTCCACATCTGACAGCTATAGACTCTTGCTTTGATATAGTCTGGGACACTGGATTATGTGAGAATTAGATGATTTTAAGCCTTATCTTTGAAATAAGTTCTTTCATTCTGGTCTGAATGAATGCAGAAGAACAAGCCTATCTTTCTTTAATACTCAAAGTAACTTCAGCTTAACAGAATATAGGAAAGATTTAAAAAGTCATTAAGGATTTGCAAAGCTTTTCCATTCTTCCACCTGATCTGGGCTTGGAGAAGATGCTGGCTGGAGACAGTGTATGTAAAAAGAGGATGAGGACTGAAGAGAATAATTTGATCATACTAAAGCGCTTCTGTATCAGTGTCAGAAAGAGTTTTAGATTTGATCCTCTCATTAATAATGGATGGCCAGACAGATGCTTCCTCCCCTGCTGTCTTCTTTTTAATTCATCTGAATGATCATGGAAAATACAGTCCTTTGGCTCGAGCCAGGCTGTCTCTCCAGCTTAAAAGCTCGCTTCATTAGTCCCTGAATCTGCTCTCACACCACAGCAGTTTCGGTAGGTTGATAAGTGTGTTCTGAACGTTTCCTTGCCAAGCTGAGGAAGTCAAACAACCCAGTTGTTTAGCACATAAAATCCAGCCAATGAAGCTGCATTGTCATGGCCCCAGCTCAGTGTTTTCTTACCATGTGCAACACAGCTGGGTTTGGTTTTCTTTGATTCCAGATGTGAGGCTGCTGGTATGACTGCTCACCATCCCAAAAGTCCAAAAGTAGTATCAGTGAAATCCTGTCAGTTCCCAGTTCAGTGGAACTGCTTTCCAAGGTAGCCTGGACGTTGAATGATGGTATAATTTCAGTGGCCTGGTAGCCATTTGAATGCTGTGTTAATTCTGCTTGTGTTCAGCGTCTGCAATTTCTCAGTGGTTGGTATGTTTTGGAAATGTGTCTCTCTGTAAGAGCCCTCTTGTAGAGATGCTTATATTTAGTGTCTGTGTAAAGCTGTGGTTAAAGACTTGTGGAGACTTCTGAGTCTAAAGGAAGTGTCCTTGGGCATTGTTGGGGTAGAAAGACTCTGAAAGAACAGTGATGAAGAATTGTATGGATGTGGAAATAAAAAAGAAATAAAGAGCTTTAGGGCTCCAGGAGTAGCAAGCAGATTCTACCAAGGGGCAATGGTGGGTTCTGCAGGAGCTGAGGCAGCTTCTCCTGAGTGCTGCTGCTAAAGCTCAGTACATGGCAAGGTATTTAACTTTTGGGCCCTTTTTTTGGCCTCTGTAACATTTTCTGCACAAGTTTTACATTTATATGTTTCCCTATGTCAGTGTCCTCTTTGTGAACTGTTCTTTGTTCTCAGAGCTTGGGCTAATACTGTAAACATCCTGGTAATTACCAGGGTTGATTTAGGAAGTCTGGATGTTTGCATAGGTCTTTTGATTTTTGATTTAGTCAACATAAATACTTGAAAGGCAGTGAGGAAGGCATTGTGGGGAACCTTTCTGCAAGAGTTGACAGAAAGTTTAACACCACATTCACAAGCTATACTGTACTAGACTTTTCTACATCCAGTTTTTCTTGGTGCATGTTTCAGAGTAGGACCTGTCTGATCATATTCACATATCTCTGTATGACCACTGCTTTCAGTCAGCAGAGGAGAAAGTGCACCTAAAAAAGAACATGCATCTAGTCTGAAGGCAAACATCTACCGCAGGTCTGATCTACATTTCCTAAGAGTACCTGTTTCTCTTTACTGGCCAGAAAGAGAGCCCACAGTGACAAACTCCGATGGGCGTTCAGCTCATGTTATGGAACAGAAATCTGAGTTTTCCTGTCTCTGTGTTCCTGTTGGTTACTGGTGTTGAGGTCAAACTGGAGGCTGGTTTGACTGTATAGTGAATCCAGCCTTGGGGCTCTTATGGCTGGGTGCGACGCATCGAGGCCATGAGACACAACATGCTGACTGCTATAAAACTCACTGTCAATTCAAATTTGCTCAGAATCTCTAAAAGCCTGCCAGTGTAAGATTTAAATTTTTATGCCAGGTCAAATATTAGTAGTCTTTCCATGTCTGGCATAAAGCTGACCTGTAGCTGTGCACTCTGGCTAATTCAGCAGAAATATAACAGCGTGCCTGTGTCTGATTTGTACCACAGGGTAATCCAGAATAAAATATGTTCAGTATTGTCAGAGTGAAGGACAGTTAGAATAAAACTGTCCTCCAACAGTGGCACTTCTTTTAGTGAAACAGCTGTATTCTGTTCCTGGGTGATTTTTTTCCCCATTGTTACTTAATTTGCTATTAGCTACTAACCAAGAAGTAGAAGAAATGAAAGCTATGCTTGAACAGAAATTAATAAATGAATGTCTTTTGCTGGTAGTGGATTTATTTCTCTGGTGCTAAAATGCTTGGATGACTTTGAGAAAACAAGTACAATGCCTTCATCTACAAATTAAAGACTAACTAGTATCTGTCAAACATAACCTTTAAAGCGATTATAAAGTGATATCACTCATGGGATAGAAGGAATTTTTAAATAAACTTTGTTTAAATCAACAAAAATGTATGTTTTTCTGGAACTTCAGGCTGGGCTAGATATGCCAGAGGGGTCATCCTGGAGGATCATGTGTTGGCCATTCACACAAATCACCTTTTAAAAGTAGTAATGGGACATTTTAATGACCCTCTTTATTTCTTTTGCCCCCTATGAGAAAGTGATTATTGGGGCTCTTTACATTGCTCCTTTCAGGACTGTGGTGTAAGAAGCAGCAGCTCAGCTTATCATAAAAAGAAAACAGTTGTGTGTTTGCCCTAAATATCCAAATATGCTGTTCAACAATTCCAGCGTTGTCTCTTTTAAAGAAAATGTTTTTTATAAGTAATGATTTAAGATGGCCCTTCCCTAAGAAAGCCTAAAATAAAGCAACCCCTTTTCACTTTAGTCACCCATGTTTAAATCGGTGCCTTGAACCTCAAAAGCTGTGGCTTAAGAAAAAAAGGACGTTACTTCCTGAGTCAGAGCTAAAACTTATTAGAACTGAATTAGATATTCAGTTCATTTTCGCGAGTGGCATTTCAACCCTCGAGAGCATGTCTTGAGGGGGTGGAAGAAGGTAGGTAAAGGCTCATCTTTCAGGCTGAAAATGCACCAGAGATGAAGGTGAGATGAGCTGTTAAACACAAAGAAGAGCAGAAAGCTATATAAACTGCATGTCTGTGGGTATAAACTGATAATGAATAGACTAAAGCTGAATTATGTATCATTTCCAAGTATGTGGTGTGGTGGGACACCTTCCCAGCAAAATAACAGAGGCATAAAACCTCATTACTTGAAGATAAGATTTTAGTAGCTTTATTGTGTGGAGGGTGAGAATTGCTGTGATAGTTGATGCCTGGATCTGATGATGTCCAAGCAGATCTCTTGTGGTTGGCAGCTGGTGCAGAGAGACCAGCTCCTCCACTGTAGCCAAAGAGAGCCCATTCATACTTTCCAACCAATATTCAGTGTGGGAAGTCTTGTTAAACTGACTGCTCATGAGGGAGTCATCCCTCAAGGGTCAAAGAATCACAGAATGGCCAGGGTTGGATGGGATCATCAATCTCCAACCTCCCTGCTACAGGGCCACCAACCTCCCCACTTAATACTAGACCAGGCTGCCCAGCACTCCATCCAATCTGGCCTTGAACACATGAAGAGCAGGTCTTCCTGGAAATGAGTGTTCATTACGTCCCAGCACCATCATGACCCTGCTATTTGAACAGGACTGAAAATATTTCCATATTGCACCCAGAAAATTAAGTAGGATTTCCCCTGTCCCAGTACCCTTCCAGTTGAGATGTTCTTAGCGTCTGAGCAGCATATCTGCAAAATCTTGGTCAGTTTACCTCAACCTCTAAAATGCAAACAAAAAAATATCTTACCAGACTACAGATACTGAAGGCCATGTAGGCTGTGAGACTGAATCACTATCCAGAGAATGGCAGTTGGTGGATCCAGAGGGATTCAAAGCAGGAATGACTAAGTCTTATTTCATGGAGAATTATACACTGAAGAGGGGCTCCTGTCCACAGCACAAGGGACTTGGTTCCTGCAGAGCTGGCCATCCTGGCACTGGCTTGATGTACTCCAGCTAAGTGTCAGTGGCAGGAGGGGCATAAAGGCAATATTCTGTATGTAAATTGTGTGATGAAGTGAGAGAAGTTGGCAGGCCTGTAACCTACAGAAAGCAAGCAAGGTGGTGCTAACTCCTGTAAATAGGCACAAATTTTGCGTGTGCTTAGACTGTATTTCTGCAGAAGAGCAAAAATCAATTTTATCTTAGCTACAAGTTTGCTGTTTTCATCTGTTTTCTCCCTTGAAGACCAATTTGCCACCATTGTATTTTCACTTCCTCTGGCATTGGAGCTGCTGTCCTCACCAGCAGAAATATTTGATAGTGCAGCAAACCTGACTTCATGGAGTACAGGGCTGATTTTTTGCTGAGTTTCCCGAGGCCTAGTGCATATTTCACTGGGAAGGTTCTCTAGCTATACTTGTCAGAGCCCTTTTTTTTTTTTTTCAAAACCAAAAGGTTTTGTTTGAGATAATGGAATCCCTGGAAAGTACTTTGTAATTATCTGCATAATTATAATGTCTGATATTGTGTATACAGGCATTGACAAGCAACCCACAGTGTGGTTTTTCCAGTGGAATGGAGGAATGGTGTTTTGAAGGCTACTAATCTCTGGAGAGGCAGAGCAGATCCTTGTTTGCCTCATCGTCCATCTCAGGAGGAGTGTGTGGGGAGAGTCCTCCAGCAGTACCACTGGATGAGCTCTGTGTGGGATGCAGAATACCTGAATACCAGAATCCCCTGAATGTTTGGTGTTTAGCAAGGGGTTTTGGAGAATCTGAAACTAAAACTGCTTTCAAAGGGTCCCAAATTCTGCAGGCACCAGGACAGTGCCTCTGCTCAGAGGACAATGTGCAAAGAGCAACCCATAGCATGTTCACTCAAAATTAACCAGCTAAGAGGGAATCTTCTTAAATTATCAGACCAAAAAGGATGCTGGTCCAATCACCTCTAGAACTGGAATGGCTCTGAACCCTGTGTGGCTACTGGTAGCCATACTGATGTTTGTGGTTGAAGCAATTATTTGGATGTTGTTACAACTTGCTGGATGTTACCAATTATACGAACTTTCACACTGCCATCAATAAAGTAGAAAGTGATGCTGAAGGGAAGAACGTAGGAGAGACTGAGTCCCAGAGAATCGAAGAATCATAGAATGGGCTGGGTTGAAAAGGACCACAAACATCATCAAGTTTCAATCCCCCTGCTATGCGGAGGGTCACCAACCACCAGACCAAGCTGCGTAGAGTCACATTCAGCCTGGCCTTGAATGCCTCCAGGGATGGGGCATCTACAACCTCCTTGGGCAACCTGTTCCAGTGTGTCACCACCCTCTGTGTGAAGAGCTTCCTCCTAGAGCACAAGACAGCATTACTGCTATTCTGTGTTCCTGGCATTTTTGAAACCTGCCACAGGAACCAAGAGTAGTGGAGTCAGAGGAGACTCAGGCATTTTCTGACGCACTGGCATTCTTTATCTAAGCAGTAACCTACTTACACCCTGCTGTCATTCATATCCATTATTCTACTGTGGACAAGGAGAATAGATTGCTCTTTACCCCTTGTAGTTTTGGGACATTTTTGGGCACCTGACAGGATAGCCTTGAGACAGTGACCATTTTTTTTCTCCACTACAACAGCCAGTCTGCATTGACAAGTATGATTAACAATAAACTGCATCTCTTCCCAAAGATTTGCTGCTTACCCAACCCTATTTGTGTGCAGATTCCCTTTCTGATACTTTGTAGTAGTGCTTGCTTTCTCTTGAACTTTAGCCCAATTTTCACAGAACTTTTCTTTTTAATTTTTTTTCCAAGATCATTTTGGATTCTAACCCTGTACTCCAGCATGTCTGCAGTCACTGCTAGCTTCATGTAATCTGCAGATTTAATAAGTGTACTGTCTTTTATCGTCCAGGTCACTAATGAATATGCTGAGCAGAGCGAGACTATATAGATCCAGCAGAGCTTCTCTCACAGTGTCCCTCTGTTTTCACAGCATACCATTAATAACTACTCCCTGGGTATGGCTTTATAGTGGTGTCATTTAATCATGTTTCTGTAGTTTATTTACAGAAAAGTTGTTTGAGTCGATGTCAAATGCTATAATAAAACCCAGATAAATGACATCTAACAACTTCTCTGCTATGAAAAGAAATTAATTTGGTTTGATAAGTTTTTTTTTTCTTGTCTCCTCTGTTGCTGCTCATATTTTTATTATCTGCCGCAGACAAGCAAACTGTTTCTTTGATTGTTTTAGAGTTCTGTAGAGGACTGAGGCTAAACTGACTGATAAGGCATCCTTTTGCTGCTCCTCTTTCTGCCCTTCAAGACAGGCACTGTGTTTGCCTTTTTCCTGAGTTTTGGCTCCATACCTATCTGAGCTGTCACAGGTGACCAGAGAGGAGGTCACAGTTGACCGGAAGGGAGTTGTCTGAGATTGCTTCAGTTGGTCCTCAAGGGCTTGTCTCCTGTGGTCTGAAATATCTGGCTGAGGCACAGCGCTGATCTCACCATGGAACAGGGAGAAGACAGTGAATCTCTGCAGTGACAGTGTGTCACAGTGCTAACTGTACCAACCCCTCGTACTTAGCAGAGGAATGTAACTAGGACCAGGACCTTTTTTGCGGTCACTTTTCAATAACTTTCCCTCTGGTTTAGCAACACTTTTTCTTAATACTGTCTTTTAGTATTGATGTACATAAGAAGGATACTAAAATCTATTCATTTTCAATCTTTTGCAATTTTCTTTTCATTTTTGTGCCCTGGTATTTCTCATATTTCTGCCTGAATGTTCACTATTTTTTAATTCCTATTCGGTAACCATTTAGTGTCTTTCTTCTTGTCTTTGAGGCAAATGTAGAGCTTGTGGTGCTGCCAAGCCTTCTGATCCTTATTTTGCATTGAAATGTTATTGTGTTCATGCCTTTTGAGCACAAAATATTACTTCTTTGAGAAACTACAGCTCACCTTGATTTCTTTTTTTCTTTAAACTTCACTGCATGAAGTCTTGCCTAGTAGGTTTTTTTTTTTGCTGTTTCCTGTATGTATAGAAGCCAGGCATTTCTGTTTTGCTGTTCCCCATCCCTAGTGTATGACAGATTCCATCATTTCACAGCCACTTCTAAACACGTTTCCTTCCACTTTCTTATCCCCAATACATCCTTCTCTGCAGGTGCTTCCCCGCTGATTATTTGACCTATCAGTTATGCAAGAATATTGCTCCAATGCACCAGGATGCTCTGTCTTCTGCTGCTTTGCTTCCCTAGCAGATATCTTGTGCCTGTGTTCTCCCATTACTGCAGTGTCAGTTATTATCAGGCAGCCTGACCCATTCAGCCTTGTTGACTCTGTGGATTTATTGCACCCAGTTTAGTCTTAAATTGAATCTGAGATTTTAACTAAAACGTAAATCCATTTCTAAAAGCAATAGATCCACCAATGCTGCAGTAGGCATCTAAGATACTAAAGTGCTTAACTATGTTTCCTGGTGCATATAGGGTGTACGATCACTCCTGCTTTTTAAAACTATTCTCAGAAAGTTTGCAATTGTGATCTTGTAAGTCTGCCTTTATTATTTGTCCAAAGGAGTGCTGCAACCGTGGTGAGGCCGTGGAGGGCAAGGCATGTGCAGGGCAGCTGAGGGCACTGGATGTGCTGGGCCCAGAGCAGAGGAGCTGAGGGGAGGCCTGATAGCGGCTGCAGCTCCTTTTGGAGCAGAGGGCAGCGCTGAGCTCTGCTCTGTGTGACAGCGACCGGGCCGAGGGAACGGCATGGAGCTGCGCCAGGGGAGGGCGGGGGTGGGGAAAGGCTCTGCACCAGAGGGCGGTGGGCACGGAACAGCCTGCCCAGGGCAGCGGGCACGGCACTGAGCTGCTGCCGCTCACAGAGCTTTTGGAGAACGTTCATTGGGTTTGGGTTTGGGTGATCCTGTGTAGAGCCGTGATCCTTACAGGTCCTTTTGAACTTGGAGTATTCTGTGTTTCTGTGATTATTCTTGCTCTTGTGGTTGTACACCATAGCTGCAAGCTGTTCTGTCTGATGCAGTGGCAGTTCTACCTGTGAGGCTCTTGCTTTCTTCTGCCCGCCAGGAGTGCAACTCACTGAGCTGCATATATTGCTAGAAAAGCTCTCTTGAAAAGAAGCCAGTCAACAGACTCTGCTCACATCAGGATTTTTCCTTATTTCTTAGTCCTAATCATCCTAGAGAACACCTTTATCGCCCGCTTACTTGCTAGTGCCCAGCTGTGGCTGCCTGTGTACCTCCAGGTGGTGACGTAAAGCGGAGAGTTTGCCCACACAGATCTTCTTGTCACAGGGAAACGGGGTGGCCACGTCCCTTAGGTGTCTTATTTGCAGGCTGGGTGTAGTTGTCTGTGAGCTAGTCCCTGTCTGTGCTTCGGCATCAGCCAGCTTCAGGTGATGGTGTGAGCGGTGTCACACTGCGTCCCCTCCGTGCAGCAGGTTGTGTTGTACTGTGGGTAGGACAGTCGGTCAGCTGCCTTGTCGGAAGGGTCGGGCGCTGAAGGTGACCTTTTATTCCCTTGCTGAAAAGAGCAGTTGGTGCCCTCAAGTGGCAAATCGCAGGAGAGCGGATTCGGCCGTAGAAGCCGCTGCGGGTGCAGCCCCGGACGGGGTGTTGGGGCTGGTGGGCACAGCAGCACGTGGCCTTCCTAACTGCAGTTTCTCCTTGCAGGCGCAGCGACTGTGGTGGGAAGAAGACATCGTTCCTGGTGGAGCGGAGATCGTGACGACGAGTTGTAAACAGACAGAAAAGGTGGAAAAGCACTGCTTCATCCACCAACGTCCGTGGCGTGTCTGCGAGAAGCATCCTGCCTTGGCTGTGCCTGTGATAAGTGAGAGCCCTAACACTGCCCCTGCGAGATCAGATGGGGCCTGTTTTGGGCATCTGTCCCTACTCCAGCATGTCCCATAGGGGCACAGGGGGCTGCCACAGGCGGCCAAACTGGGAGCTGGAGAGCCAATGAGGTACCTGGAGACGGCAATGCCCATCACGCAGGACAACGCGGGGGTCTTCCTGCCCCTCCTATGGCAATGGCTGCAGAACAGCCAGCGGGAGGGGGCTGAGGGCGCCGAGCAGAAGCTGTGCCATGCAGCTGTCCAAAAGCTGAGTGAGTACATCCAGCTCAACTTCTCAGTGGATGAGAGCAAACTGCAGGCAGGGAGCTGCGGGGCTTCAGATACGGAGATCTGCACTGTCTATCTGGCTCAGGAGATGCGGAAAACAGAGGTTCTGGGTCTGAGCTTTGGGAACATCCCTGCACTGGGGGACTATGGGGAGAAGCGGCGAGGAGGAAGGAAGAGAAAAGGGCATAAGGGGCCGGTGCTCGATGTAGGGTGCATCTGGGTGACGGACTTGAAGAAGAACAGCCCAGCCGGGAAGTGTGGGAGAGTGCGACTGAAGGACGAAATCCTCTCCCTGAATGGACAGCTCATGGTTGGCGTGGACGTCACTGGTGCGAGGTAAGGCTGGAGAAGCTGCGTGTGGTGCAGGTCACGCAATGCTGATTTGAGGCTAAGACCAGAGGTTTTGACCTTTGCTTTCCAGCTCCTAGGAGAGCAGTGGACTCCTTCTTAGGAGTCTGCAAAAATCAAGTAACAAAAACACATCAATAATTAGCCTACCTCTGCTACTTGCATGTCCGGTGGAAATGTTTGAGAGGTCATTGTGTCAAAAAATAGTGCATTGTATGCATCGGAGAGCCTTCACTAAAGAAGGATTCTTTCTGGGTTTGAATAAAACTTTTTTTTTTTTTTTAAGTAAAAACAACTGAGCAACACTGAATTTTTTTTTATGGGTACATCTTATTTTTCTTGAATCATTTGACTGGAGGAAAGGTTTTTTGACAGCTAAATGTTGTCTGAGACTTTTTTCAAAGCAAGCGATTTTGTGTTTTCCAGATTGAAACAACTTCATTTTAATAAATTCCCTTTGATTTTATTTCATTTGCTCTTTTTTGCTGTCTCCTGCAACCTGCAACCTTCAGGAGTTCAAATCAAATATGAAGGTTCTTGCAGTGATACAGATTATTCCTTCTTTTTTTCCTTTCAATTTCTTCATGCTGTAAAATCAGTTGTGGACCAGCTTTTCTCTTTGTGGGCTGCTAGACTCACTGACAGTGACAAGACTCATTGGTTATTTATCTATTGCTTCAGTTGTCAGGCTTGCAAAGCCACAACAGCCTTGGCAACGCTTCCAAGTGAAAACCTTGCAAAATGCACATCTTTTGCTCCCAATGGACAGTGAGCTTCCTACAGCTCTGCAAGTGGGTCTGTGGCTGTGACTCAGGCCGGCCATTGCGCCTGGTCCTACCACATGCCAGAATAGAAGCAATGATCTCTCCATTTATGAGTGCGCAGAAGGTGAATCCAGCCATGGATTTGCAGATGTGATAACAGTTCTCTGTAAGTGTGGGCCTGCAATTCAGTGAATATATAAAGATTGGCACTGAGATTGCAAACGAGCTGATCGCTCGCGCTCCCAGATTTGTAAGATTTTGTGGGAAAAAATAGTATGCTGCTTCCCCTTTGCCAGATGCCTCTGTTCCTAAAATGCAAAGGAGTCGTCTGCAGAGGCCAGCAATAATGTTATCATGTTGTTAATGCAAGAAGAGAGACAATTCCCAATGGAGTGCAAAATGTTTAGATATCTGTTCTTATTATGCTATCCCTCAAGGCTTTATTTGGGGTTTGTTCCTTTCTGAAAACTCTGTTATTAAACCAGCAAGATATGGCTGTTGCTAATGAGAACCATGTGCTCCATTTTCCTTATCTGATATTTTTTTGCCATTATGAAGACAGACTTCCTACTTTTTTGTGATATGGGCCAGCATCATTGTTCTTACGATCCCATTTTAGAGTCTTCCATGCCCAATTTAGGCCAAAATTTAGGGCATTTCTTACTCAAACATAATTTATTTTCAGCATCTAAATCATCCACGTTCAATTTAGTCGACTGCTCTTTGAGAAAGGTACTGTTGACGGATAACAGTTTGCGACCTTGAGGATGCTCTTGGTTTGGAGAGTTTGATTTTACTTCTCCAGGAGTGGGCTAGTAGCTGCAACACCATGTTCCATCTTGTACCTCTGGTCTGCTTCAGAATGCTTTAGAGTTTCTCCATTGAGGGACTCAGAGCATTGGTTTGTAATTTGTAACATCAGCTTGTTTTTTGGAAGGCCTGTTTTGAAGCAGCAGCTGTGCTAGAGTATTGCTCTATTGCTGCTGTCGTGGAAGCTTTTCCATGCGGTTCTTCAAGCTGCCAGGGCAGAACTGCATGGAAATACCTGGAGTCATCCTGGCTCAGTTTTGTCTGCCTAATCACTCCCTGAATGGGTGAAAAACCCTTCCAGGTTCAGATGAAAGTGCATGAGTGCTGTGGTTTGCAGTGTGGTACACTTCATGTAGCCTCTGTGTGGTCAGCAAAGTTAAAACTGTTCACTCAAATTGCAGAGGGTCTCACGGCTCTTCATGGGAATTGAGCAGGAACGTGAGCAGGGCTGGCAGAAATATGAGCATGTACACAGTCTTTGGGTCTTCCAGCTCCATCCTGCCGTGTGCCAAAGGGCTAAGCTAGTGTGCTGGACAGTGGGAGAGGAGAGGTAGGGGTGTGTTTTTCCCTCTTACTGACTGTCCAATGGATGCAGTCATTCTTTAGAGGATGTGTAAAAGATGAAGGGGGCTGCAGCTGACTGGGTAGCCTCGGACAGTTTGGCTTAAAAAATCCCCCCAAAATAGTGTATTTTTTTGCAATTTCATCGACTTGAACTTTAGAATCAAACTATCAATAATTGCTTTGCACTACAGGTAGCCTCCCTTCTACAGTCGCTGCGCAGGGAAGGTGCAAATTGTTCCTGGTGTGGGGCTCTTTCAGCACAGGTCCTGTGTCTGCAGTCCTTGTTCCCAAAGCAGTGACAGGGTCAGGCACTGTGCAGCAGAGCAGTGTGAAGTGCCTTGTAGGGCACCTCTCATTTGTCATCCTCTGCTTGGGAAGTCAAATCTGGTTTGACTTTTTAGAAGAACTGTCATTTATTTAAATTCGAACTGATCGACGTGAAAACAGCAGAAACGAGTTGATAATTGTTGAGCTTGTTTCTTTTTATTTTGTCTATTTTCAGTTAGGGAAACACTGTGCAGTAATATAATTATCAAAGGTTCTCTTCTTAACAGGGTATTATTATATTAGAAATGAATGGTGTAGGTGGTGTGTTTTTGTTGTTAGAGACTGAGAGAAAATTATTGTTCTCTTAGGAGTTAGCAAATTGGGTCTATCAGATGCAATGGCAGGGAGATGAGGTGTATTGAAGTACTGAATAAAGGTTAGTCAAAACCTTATGTATCTTCTGTCTATAGAGCTGTATCTCCAAAGCACATGGGTTATTTTTCCCCAGACAAAAGCTTCCTAAGTATTTTTGCAACTACTCCTCTCATTTTGGGCAATCACTCATTCACTGGAGGGAGGCTGTTCATATTTCTGCAGATGACAGATGAATCCTTCCTTTCTTAAGCATGACTGAATGGACCTTCATTGAGAAAGTCCAGGGAGTACTGCAAAAGAATTATTTTGTCATGAATATCATTCACTTTGAAATATTTGGTTATGACTCTCATCAAGTATAGTTGCAATGCTTGGACAGGGCTATTGTGTACATCTAATCTTCAAAATAACTGCTTCCTAGATTTCCAAATTCCAGCCTGTTTTTGAAAGAAAGCAAAATAAGATACATTCCAGCTGACGACAGTGTGGTATAAGCATGAGATACGATTATTATTTTGTCACTGAGAAAACCCAACCAGTGCTTCAAACTATCACGTTCCCCATCTTCAGAAATGGCCAAACATTGCCATGTGTGGAAATACAGTTAGATAAGTGCCTTCCCTCTTACTCCACAATCTGGAGTAGCTTCTAGAAAATGAACAGATAAGTGTTCTGACAGCCATAACTTTGTGTGGCCTTTTCGTAGTCTCTCCTCCTCAGTGTCCTCGGGGACTTGCACAGACTCCTCCCTGGCATAAGATATGGCATGCCGAATGTCAGGGGAAATCAGTTTATATCTGAAGATGCTGAGAAAGATTTTCAGAAATCAGACATGCAGCAGAATAGAGAATGAGCTTTAAAGTGTCTGTGCTGAGGGCAAAGCTTTGACCTTACGTAAGTTAGGGGTTTTCAGCACAGGTCTCTCTGGAGGGCTTGCTGCTTCTATATGTCACATCTGTGTGCTCCATGACAACTGGGAGTATGAAGGCAATGTCCAGGTCCTCCCAACAGGTCAATGCTGTTCTCAGTAGATGCACAGTACACAGACATCCTAAACACAGTCCCATTTCTCTGTAAGTGTTAGCAGCTGGTTACAAAGTGTGATTCTGAGCTTCTAATCAAATTACAGGTGTCAAAATGGACAAAGCACTACATGCTGCTGACAGTCAGTAACAGTACTGGGCTGTACGTGCATTTAGATGAAACATTGGGTTGTCTATCAAAACAGTCTTTGCTGGTGCTGGAAATGCGATGGGCAGGCCCTGGCTGTATTCAAAGCCAAATTCAGCTTGGAAAGAAGTCTTCAGGACAGTGCTCTTCTTTTTTGACCTCTTGCTGGGAGCTGTGGGTACAAGCAGATGAAGAGGGAATGGGAGTAGAGAATGGGGACCTTTGTTGCATCTGAGCAGGACTCCTCAAAAATTTGATGCTGTACCTTGAAAAGTGATACTTCAGTGCGCTTTTTATTGGACTCCTCCTTTCCCTGGAGTTTGAGCTGAAAGACTTTTCTATCATAACCTGTTTTGCGCTTGTCTTCACAACAGATTTCCTTGTCAGGATGAAAAACTCCCTGACTGTAGACACTCTTTGTTATCAAACTGCAGTGCTCCAATTTCACATTTTCTGTGGGAGGCTGCTTCCAGCTGCGCTACGGTGTGCCACAAGTGCTGCTGCTGCTGTAACACTCCCTGTAGCCACTTTGGGAGCCATGGTTGTCATTGGAACATCTGCAGAATTTTGCAGCACCATGTTACTCAGTGTGGTGCTCAGACCACTGCCAAATGCTCTGGCTGGTGTGTGGGGATGGTGAGCAAGGTTTAGTTTAAATGATGCCCTGTGGGTCATAATGATTTCCTCATGATTTGATGTGTGGTGAGACAAACCATGCCCTGGGCGGTGCTCCCTCTGCTCATCAGCTGTAGCCATTGGTTGAAGCTTTTGGCAATAAATCCATTCTTAGGTAGGGTCAGGAATTAAGGCACATGAAAGCATGCAGTATGAAGGAAGAGGAATTTTTTAGGTTTCTCTGCCTGTGATAAACTTATTTTTCTCTGGAAGTTATTGTGGATTTACGTGCTGCTCAGCAGAGCAGTCTCCTTTATACATCCGTCTTCTCAGGGAGAAATCATCCCAAGAAAATTCCTCTGGTCATCACAGAATGCTTTCTGTCACCACCCTCCCACCCCCTGGGCATGTCAGGTTGCACAGATCAATTGCTCTGTTTTGCTTTGTTTCCTCACCTCATTCCCAAAACAAAAGTGCTGCCAACACAAAGTGCTGCTTAGTGTAAGCAGCTGTACTGCCTGGTGTTAGTAGGGCCTTCTCCTGGTTATGTTCATAAGAAAATATTTTTGCTTTAATAGAAAAACAAATGGAAATGTATCCTGGCCCTTTGCCCTTGGCTAAGGGGCAAACATTTATGTGGGAGCTCCTTGTTAAAATATTAACAACACTGACTACAGAGAGAAAAACAAGCACAGTGGTCCTGGAGAGCACAGCCTCCAAATGCAATCTCAGGGAATAGATTTATCATAACTGACCTAAAAAATGCCCCCAGTCTATCGTGGGGTTGAATTTGTTTCCTTTATTTTTTATTTTTATCGTATTAACAATTTTCATGCTGCAAAGTGATGGATCGGGGCACAGAGGCTAGGACCTGGGGCTCATTGTCAGGGGCACAGATAGGCAGTGTAGGCTGATGTGCCCTCTGAACCTGAGAATGGAAAATAAGCAGCACACAGGGCTCTTGGCTGTTGAGCTTCTATGAGCAGGGAGATGGTGAATGTGTGTGCTCAACCTCTGCGAAATGGGAAGAAACCTGTGAATTTTGGTTCTCAGGAGTCTTGCTGAGCTGTGAAAGCCTTGTATGTTAGAGGATGGAGCCATCTCGAAGGCATGGCTGCTGTGTTTTGTTCTGATACCAAATACTAACTACCTCTCTTAAAATATGACACGACTAAGAAACAAAGAAAAAGATGTTATTCTTCCCTTCCTTTAAGTCTTCAAGAAAGACAGTTATGGGCAGACTTAGCCACACATGTTGAGAAACAAATTGCTGTGCAGAAATGAGCTTTATCCTAAATCCTCTCTCTAGAGCAAGAGACTTAAACAGAAGGTCACTAATCCCCAGACTCAACAGAGATCATTTAGCTTGTTTGTCGTCTTTGCTGTGTTAATCTGTGTGTGGCTTCACCCTGCTTCCTTCCAACCCTCTGGTTCCTATCTCTCTCTCAACCTCTCCACGATGACTTCAGCCTCTGTGGAGTAGTGGACCTTCACTCTTGTAGTAATGTTCTTCTGCAGCATGCCAACATTATAACCTCCTCAACAGACTTTCCAAACCCTCCTACTTTACATCATATTTGTCTTTTCCCTCAGCTCGGTTTTAGCTAGCAACCCTAAAAGATGATGTTGAGACTGTTTTAGATAGCTCCTGTCCTACATACGTTCATGTGTTTGCTCCAGAATTTTGGGCATCTTCTACACACTGCTGCCACTGAAAACAGATCTCACCTAATTCTGTAGGAACTGCGATACAGAGGGAATATGTGAAGAGTTAGGCAGCATCCCCAGGGCCATCTGCAGCAAATGCTCACCAGCTGCTGCTCTCTACACTTCGCTTTAAGAGGGTTTGCATCAGGCTTTAAAATTCTCACACAAAGTTTGGTGGTGTTGCCTTAGGAGGTGGAAAAGCTTCAGAGATGACAGTATGGGTTGTCTTGAGTGTTTTGGGAGAATATTTTTGTTTTGTTTCAATGAGCTACAAAACCTCTGCTTAGAAGGCCATACACGTTGCCGATTGTAGGACTGTGCATCTGCTTTTAATTTGATGTTCTGGCCATATATAATTACAAGAGCAGAAGATCACTCCTTGGGACAGAGCTCTGTCCTCCCGACTGATCTGCTGTGGGATCCTTGAGTTCCTGTCATTTGTCCCCAGCACCAAAGTGCAAACAAGATCCCTTTTCCATCTCGAGTGGGCTTCCAGCCCTGCATGCAGCAGGCATCTCATGCTCTGAAGTATTGAAAGTCAGGATGCAGCAGAACTCACTAACTGGCGAACTGCTGTAATGCACAAAACAAGGTCACTTTTCTCCACCACCCAGGCAGGGAGCAGGTGAGGCCTTCAGCCACAGAAGGATAATTTCACAGCCTCCCCAGCAGTGCATTTGCTGGCACAGTACAGTGCTTCAGTCGTCAATAATTAAAAAGATAGATGTTCAAAAACATGAGCAAGAAACATTCTGTGCCCATTATTCTTGCTCTTCTTATAATGCTTGTGCCCTTACACACCAATTTGCAATGTGCAGTCAGTCATTCACAGTGTCTCTTTGAATCTGTAAATGTGAACTGCCCTTCATATTCTGGAAGTCCACAATTTTGCACATAGCAGGCTGTGTGCTGGAGAATGATGTCCATGAGGCTGACTCTTGTCCTCTTCCACCCATAGTGAGTTGTTATGCCATAAACCCTGGATGGGCACATCTTCTCCAGTATCCACTGAAAAATCTCTCATTGCGCTGAAGTAAAAAAAGCAGCACTCTTATTCTCAGAAGATTTTCAGTCTGCAAGGAGGATGCAATCCTGTCTTGCCAACATCATGTACCTTTGGGTGTGACAGTTGCAATTCCACCAGGTGTACTAGGGCTGAGCTGTGATGCTTCAGAGCTAGGAGCAGGAGCAGTGGTTGGCAGCTGAAAAGCCAGAGCTTAAATCCCATCTCACTGGGAATCAGGCTGTCTGGGCATGGAGAGGAGCAGGGATGGCTGAAGGATGATGAACAGGAGATGGTTCTACAAGCACAGGCTGTGGGAGCCTGTCATCAATGGGAGCCTGCGATCTGTGGGCACAGGTGAGAGAACAGGTATAGGAGATACAGGTATGACTGGAAGAAAGATGGGTATGCAACGCCAGGGGCAGCTGCTGCCATGAATGGCTTTTGTCTGTTCTTTTTTTTTTTTTTTTCCCTCCTGGAGAAAACTTATTACTCTTCTTATCTAATGTGACACTTGCCTCCAGGCACAGACCAATATTTCATGCTCCTTGAAACTTATTTTTCTGTCTCCTTCCTATTAGATGTAGGCTAAGATGGGAAGGGCTATATGTTGCAGGCTCTGTAGCATCACTCATGATTCTTGTGGCTTACTCCGGATGAAATGTGTGATGCTCAGAAAGATTGCCCAGGCCTCCAAAGATATTTTAACAGACTGGTACCAGTAAAAAGATAAGCTGGTAGGCATGACAGGGAGTGTTTGCACTGTGACAAGGTTTAGGGCATATCTAGAAGATCAATTTGTACCTATGGAGACAGGAGAAGAGGAGAGGAAATGTTGTTAGCAGTGAATGTCACACTAAAGGATCCAAGACTCAGGAAGGCTAGCCAGGATGATGACCTCAGTAAGAGTATCTGTAGAAGTGAGGTACAGGTGAAATGCAGGTTTGGGCTTTTTCAAAATGCAATAAAACTGTTGAAATCTGACCAAAGGAGACTGTTGGTTCTGTGATGACTAAGACTTTCTTTATTGCTTAGAATGATGCTGAAGTCACTTGGTGTTTCTGTTGTTGTTGTTTTGTTTGTTGTTGTTGTTGTTGTTGTTTTTCCCCATTTTTCCTTAGCAAAATTAAGAGTTGATAAATAGAGCAATGATTTTGAGTATGTTTTCCAGGTCCGTTACTTTTTCATTTGATTGGTACAGACCAGCAGAGTAACTATTTGAGGGAACAAAAGGCAGTGGTGTCCCTCTTCTCATCCTCATATACATTGACTTGGTGCAACTTGTGCTGTGCTGAGAAATTACTAAGTGTTGCAGATTTTCTGCAGCCTGCCTGGCCTATTTTTGTTCTGATATTGAAGGAATAAGCAGAAATGCCTTGAAATCAGTAAATGTTGTGGTAGCGTTAAAACACTGAGGCCAGATGGGAAATATAAGCAAGCGATTGGGGATTCCCTCTCAAAAGCTCATTGAAAGCAGAGTCAAACCAGGGTGTGAAATTCTCACTGAAGATGATTTCTAACACACTAGTTATTCTGTCGAAAACTGTGCTTCCTATTTTCACCTGTAAAAAAGTGCTGCTAAAACGTAGATTTTTCTCGGTTTCCTCTAGAGGGCAATGTCATATAAATATTTTAAGCCTTTTTTGGGTTGTGTCAACTAGGAATTTAGCCTGCCTTATCTAAGAATTCATAAGGCAGCAGTGAAAAATGTTTCTCGACATACTTTTTAGGATGTGTATATAGGATGTATATACATGCAGTAATAACCACTGTACTGAACTGAAAGTTCAGTAGCTAACCAGAAATGCATTTGCATTTTGGGCAGATGTGCCTGTGCTGGAATGCAGAGGAGCTACGTGTGAAGATATGGCTCTTTTCTTTTACTTGTGCAGTTTCAGCAACCCTGAAGAGCTACTCCTTATTTAAACTCCTGTAAAAAAAATTATAATGAAGTCTACTGCGAGTGATGTGACCATTTGCTGTAGTTTACATTGGTAGTTGGAACAGAGGGTAGGTGGTAGGACAGAGGTGCAGAAAATAAATGTAAACACCAGATCAGCATGGTTCATACAACCTCTGGAACAGAAGGACTTTGTGTTACCACTTATTTTCACAAGAATTTGGGTATTGCCAATTCATTAATTATATTAATTAATTGAGAGATGTTATCAACAGCCCCTTTTTGGAGCTAGTTGTCCCTATGAACAACTGCTGGAAATCAGTATGAGTCACACTGGCTCTTAGTACTCGATCTTAAGGGATACTGTCTCCTATTTTCAGTTACTGTAGTGTAGAGTAACAGCGAATCTGGATAAAGGGTGTTTTCTTTTCTTAAAGCTCAGATGTGTGATATGGAACGTGCTATCATGGGCACCGATTTCTGTTGCCTCTTGCTATCTTAACCCTCCCATACCAACACTACTAAAGGGGAAATTTGCTCTTGACTTCTGAACGTGAAAATGACTTTCGGGAAATCCTTTTAGAATTAGTGTCCTTTCTCCTCTTCATGGTGACTAGACGTCTGGAGCGTCAGCATAATGGCCTTATTGGATTAATTTGCAAATCCCATATGTTTACTGAATTTATGGGTTGACATCCTTTGTTAAATACCTGTTCCAAAAAAGTAACTGGAGATCTGCAGTTGCCAAATCCTCTAAATGAATAAACCTGTTTGTTTGTTTTTCCCCGAACAGGAAAAGCAATTAATTCCAGTAAAACACTCATTCCCAAAAGTGCTCTATTTGAAAACAAGAGCTTGTGAATAAAAAAGGGCAGTGCTTGCATTGATTTCAAAGCCAGCAGTCATAGGCAGCAAAGTAGGTTTTTCTGTCTACTTTTGAATTATAGGAGTTCTAAGAAAATATGAGAACACTGCTCTTCTGTAGCATTTATGAGTTAAATAGGTGAGAATGGCTTTTTTCAATAACTTCTGCTGTGCAAGCACACCTTTCAAATGGTTCAAATCTTTTGTAAGACAGAAGTGTGATGAGAATGATGTTATATTTGAGTTGCAGGGAGAAGGGAAGGATGTAAACCCATTTTAAAAAGAAGTCAGTGGTAATTAAATATTCCAAGTTTCATTTCTCAAGATCTATGGACTGGATTAATACCTTTGGGTTTGGCCTGTGTATTCAGCAGCGCATTGGTGCAGTGCTCATGTTTGCATCACACTGACTGGAAGAATCTGACACTTTAATGCTCAATCTCAGGGATTAATCGCTGCCTTCAGATGGCAGGAGCTATATTTGGGGCTGTAGGTGTGCAGAGCGATTGGATTGCTCTGAGCTGGGATATCCCTGGGATAAAAGCACCTGCGTAGCCTTGAAAATGTCATCCTTGCATGGCTGCAGGTACCGAACACACTGATAAAGGTTCATAACTTCATCTCCTCCTGTCTTGCTTGCTACAGCATGATCTGAAGAGTGGCTTTATTGCACAGGAAAACAATCTCTGACAATAATGTAACACTGTGGGACTCAGTAGAATTGCTTCAAGTTTGTCTCTGTGGAAACTGAGAAATCCTGCTTTCTGAACTTTGTCCTGCTACTCAATATCTGACCCAGGAATCTGCAATCTGATTTTAAATCATTGCTTCAGTTCAGAAAATGAGGGCTGTATGCAACAGATGATTTGGTAAATTAGCCACTTTCATCAGGCTAAAATGTGTGGTTAAAATAATTCAGATTTGAATAATTTCATGGAGAGGGTGGTGAGGCAGTGGAACAGGTTGCCCAAGGGGGCTGTGGGTGCCCCATCCCTGGAGACATTCAAGGCCAGGCTGGATGTGGCTCTGGGCAGCCTGGTCTGGTGGTTGGTGACCCTGCACATAGCAGGGGGGTTGAAACTCGATGATCATTGTGGTCCTTTTCAACCCAGACCATTCTATGATTCTATGAATTTGTCAGTTACACTATGGAAGAAGAAAAACAATGGTTTAAAGAGTGTGCAGATGCCAGATAGATCAGAAGCTTATGTCTGGCATGTGGAATTCAAAGTCAACAAAGGTTTATTCAAGGCTCTGCTTTTAAATGGACTCTGTTTTAAATAGTGTATGAGAAAATCAGAATCCTGGTGCTTTATTGGACTTTTTTGTGACTCAGATGCTTTCCCTGGTGACCCAAGAATCAAATCATAAACGATAGAAATGAGTTTAAGGGGCATCATCATCATAAAAAAGTCATGCAAGTTAGTACAGCAGTAAACATCTGTCTTGAGAGAGGTGGATTGAAGAGATTGTTTTCTGAGAAGAGCTCGGAAAACAAAAGAGATAAAAAGACTAGAGGGAAGAGATTTTATGATGGAAGTAGGACTTAGAAATTCATTAATTCTGGCGGGCTGAATAGTAATCAAAAGTGTTTTGTCTAATATGTAATTAAATTAGATACCTGTGTCTGTTAGAACAGTTCAGCCAGCTCTAATAACCAAGGAAACTAATCCCATGTCCAGGTGTCAGCTCCTGTACTCCGCTCCCCAGGGATTTTCCAGCCTTGAGGGTATTCTCTCACGTTAATGATTGTCATTAATAGTATTAAAATACAGGAGGAGGTATATTCTTCTTTCTTATATAACCTTCAACACACTTGGGACCACTGGCCTTGTACTACATTGGAGTAGCACTACTCATGATGAAACCAAGTCAGGATCTCCTTTAGATTAGAAAAATGCCACATCCTTTGTACTACACAGAATGCAAAACTGGTGTAAGAATACAGCAGGCACCCAGTGTAAACCCAGCACATCACTCAAAGTAAATCCAGCCCGTACCCATTGTAAATCCTTCATGTAACCAGCACAAATTTCAGACAGAGTTCTGCTCCTTTTGGAGTGGCATTTGCTTCTTGCTTGTAGGTGGCGTTTCTGTCTGTGGTGAGCCCATGCTCACTTTACATTCCATTTCTCATCTGGATGTTTCTGTTTTAAATCATCTACTTGTAATTTATGCTTGTATTAAACCTTGTGTGACTTAAAGCTATGCATCAAACTGCTGTCAAGGCCTTGCAGCCTAATGGATATCACGTGTGGGTTGAAGAACTGTTGGTGTTCCGGTCAAACCTTCTCTCCCTGCTGTGAACAAGTCACAGCTTGGTGACAGGGTGGTGATGACCTCAGCTTGCTTTCTGCAGGTGCTTGAGTTCTCTGGGGGAAAAGCAGTTTATTAACTGCTGTGTTTTACTGTGGAGTGTTTCCTTCCAGGTACCTGACCCGCTGGAGGGTTATAAAATAAGTAAAATTCTTGGAAATATCTGTTTCTTCAGACACATGTTTGAGCAATATAAACAAGACCTATCTTATGAGATACCTGGCAGGCTATGAATTTAAGCATTATTCAGACTTCCTGAGTGTCTCCGTGAAGCATCAGCATAAACAAGTGAGGCCTACTTACCTGAAGGATCTTGCTGGAATAATGACAGAATGGAAAAACTGAACTCCTGTTCTTCCAAGGCCTCTAAGCCAAAATACCATTCTTTTGTGTGCTGAGTACAGGTTTTGAGAAAAAGCTTGGTGCTCTAGCCAATGCACAGCTGAGGTTTGATTTCCAGATACGATATTTGAGGTTTGCTGTGAAGTGAGAAGCTCCAAGGCCAAGCCTACCTGAGCTTTCTGCTTGGAGTGAGTGCTCCTCCACAAGAGGTCATGCAGTTTCATGAAACTTCATGTATCCTCCCTCACCGGGTTATCTTTTAGCGCAGAAACAGTGCAAATGCCCACAGGGTGGCTCCACGAGTAGATCTATAGGGGAAGAAGGAGCCACTAGGACTTTGGGAAAATGTGACAAAACAATTTCTTGTTCAATGCAGTTATCATTATATTGAGAACTTCCTTGCAAGTTAGAACAGGGTTCTTGGGAAACAACTGAGCTGAGGAGGAAGTACTATTGATATCAAGATAAGAATGCAAGAAGGAGAAAAATAGGATTAAATATAGCTGTGTAATGAAACTCACAGTTGTGAGGTGATGTAGTGAGGCAGTCTGGCAGCACTGGAGACATCCCACTGCTTTGACCTGCAGCATCCTCCCTCTTGTGCTCATTTCACATAAGTCCACTTATCTCACAGTCTGCAGTTCTGCAGCCCACAGGTCCTTGTTGTGATGTGGGAGTTCCAGGCATGGACATGAGCAGAGATTTGTGCTGCTGTTCCTGCTGTACCTACTGAATTCTCTTCCTAGGGTTTGCTAGGAACCTGTTCTGAGGACTAAGTTCATGAACAAAATGGGATGAAAAAGCAAATGTAGTGTAAAAGCTGAGGGTTTCAGTCTCAGTCACTTTTTGCCACCTGCTCCTTCAGCCTTCAGCAAATTAACCTAAAAGTTGCGCCCTGGAGAAATTGCTTCATTGATCTGATTGAATATTTAAATTTTAAACTTAGCATCACTGCTGTTTTTCCCTGGGTCAGCTGCCTATTGGGACATTTAACCTCTAGATTATGCCAACCATCAAAATGTTCCTGTATAACTATTGATGCCTGACTATTTTTCTTTCTTTTACTGAAGGCAAAATCCCTTCCTGGCACATAGGAGGGCTTAGAACTTTACCAGAGTAAAGCCTGAAATTAAGGAAAATCGTTTGTTGCTCTTAATAATCCTTTTCTTTGGGTACAATCAAAGGCAAATTATTTTTTATGACTTAGAAAAAAGTTACACATTTTTAGCAATCACTGAGGATGAAGGAGGTGAATCCCAAATCTTAGACGACATAGGAGTGTTTTCTGACTTTCATATGCATACCTATTGTCCCACAACAATCTGGTTAACTAGAGAGTTAGCTCTTTGTTTATAAGGATGCAGAAGGAGAAATAGATGTGTAGTATGTGTTGTCAAACACATCAGGCTTTCACAAGCTGTTCCATAAGAAACCACTGCAGCTCCAAAATACTGAGACAAAATCGTGGACCAGCCATAAATCTCTGATCCCTTGAGATACCAGGATATCCTAGTGAAAAATCCAATCCAGACCTGAAAGTCAAGAAATGCGCCCAATGGAGTGACATGAGCACCAAGACTGAGATCCTGCTGTTCACACCAGATGCTGCTGACACACCGTGTGGAGTCTGTAACACAGGCATGCTGGACCCACCCAGCCCAAGCGAGAAGCTTTGTAGATTAAATTTATATTACTTGGAGCCTGTAGGTTGCTTTAGCAAACAAAATTGAGCCTGGGTGTTAAGGTGATCAGAATTGAGAAATCCAAATTATATTTCTTCCTTGAAGAGAAATAAGGACTGCTTTTCATAACTGTTCTAAGAAGGAATATTTGGAAACAGAAGCAGTGTGTTTCTGTAGATTAAACCCAGTTTGTGAAATAGAAGTACGCCCTCTGCTTGCACAGAATGGTCAGGAGGCTTCTAAAGCAAAATCCTTCCTAAATCTCATGTACGTCTTAAGGAAGACTCTTGAAACATTAATAAGTGGTGGATGAATGGCACATTCAGACATGCGCTGGGAAGTATGCGAAGATAAAGTGCGTGATGGCTGGTGATGTTTAAAAAGCAAACAAGATCTGGGCTTCCACTTTGGATATCATAAAGTATAGAGCTTGTTGCATTAATGGAAGCTATTCTAGTGTAAAATGAAAGCCACTTTTGGAACAGTCTCTGTGGTCCTGGTTTTAGGACACTGGGAAAAGTAATATAAAATGCCTCCAGAGTGGGACACGCTGCTGGAGGGGGCAGCCTCTGCTGTATGTTTGTTTGTATGTTTGTAGAGGAGGAGAAGGGAGTAGTGTTGCTTTGATAGGAAATCCTAGTGAACAGGAATAGTATGTTTGCAAATGGAGAGTTAGCTCCTGAGCAGAGAGCTCCTGCAACCATGCCTGCAACCTGAGCCCCACTATCTGGGTGCAGGCAGCGAAAGCACTGCCAAAACACCACATTGGGTGTTTGCAGAGAGGCAACATACTCCCTTGGCTGTTCTGCAGATGTGCCGTGCCAGAGCTTGCATTGCTTCTGTGGAGGTGTCTTTTTAGTGCCCATGTGCTCCTAGCAGCCAACCTCTGGCACTTCCCTCTCCTGTCTTTCCCATTATCTCTCTCATGATTTTTCTAGGATGTATTACAGGATCATGAGTGGTCTTGTCCCATTTCCTGTCCTGCCACTTCTGACATTGACAGGGAGAAAACCTGGAGCTGCCATCCTGGAGCAGGCTGCCTGCAGCATTGCCAGGGGCTGGGTGTTCTGTTGGCCACATCTCCACCATGGGAATGCAAGTATGAGGCTGCACCCCTAGGCAGCACCTTGCTGTCTCTAGCTAGCTGCTGGCAGGCTTTATGCACATTTTTCACCTGTCTGGCAATCCTTTGGGTTTCTGATGAGATGTACATCGCGTACTGTGTGCACAGAGTCTTGCTGCTGAAAGGTTCAGGTTGCGAAGAACACAAACCCTGTTGACTGGTGTTTTCCCCAAGGCTGCTGAGCACCCCATGTCACATTTTGCACTCATCAGAGCTTAGCGGAGTTAAAAATAATCTTCTCATCAGAATATTTCTTGGGAGTGAAAATGTCCTTAGGATACTTTGTGAAATGATAACCTTTGGACCAAACTTGGTAAGAAAAAAACAGAACAGTCTCAGACCCTGCGATAAAAGTTTGTCTTAGTTGCGTAATAAGGGAGAAAGATTAAGAGCAAATTGGCATCACCTTTGGGAGGGAAAAGAATGGAATTTAAATAGAGATCTAAGGGTGAGTACATAATTTGAGATATTATATCATTGTGAAATATTTTTCTTTTGATGCCTGAAAGATTATCTGGGAGAAGATATCTGGCTCTGTGCAGTGCATGGAGGTCTTGCTCAGTCGTCTCTGAATTCAAGGGAGGGTAGAAACTGGCCTTTCTCTTTTTCTGTTTTGAAATGGTAATGTTAATTCCAAACATGGCCCTCAAGTTATCTTTGCTAAAAACAAGCAAGGATAAGTGTTTCCATCCCAGAAAACAAAATTGCAGATTGCTTCGATCAAATACACATTGTATGTAAAATCCAAACCCGGGCCATGCCCCATAAACAAGTGAATGTATCACGTGAATAGAAGTAAAAATTAAACAGAGCGCACTGCTAAGAGCGATGCAAATGGTAAATAAGGGTTGAGAGATGAAAGACAGCTCAGTGACTCTTGCCACTTAATAACTGTGGCAGATGTTAGAAGTAGCAGGTAGGCAAATGGGTTTAACTGTATGATTTCTGCATTGCCATTTTCCCTTCTCTTTCAGTGGTACCATTAGACCTTCCTGTTTTATACTCTCCAGACTTCAGTTGCTGCTTTGTGTTTTGAAGATTAAAGCAGCATACTCAACACACGTTTATCTCTTCTGTTGTGCACTAATTCATAGGAGTTTTACTCTGTTGTGAAGTCCATACCTGAGTCAGAGTAGAGCCTATGTAAGAAGGTTTTATCCCCTGTAGATTCGTAGTAACCTCTAAATAAATTCTGTGACCATATAAAGAAGTACATTAAGAATGACTTCAGAGAAGTAAAATATGGATACTTTGCCTCACACTTGGGATTTTTACAGAACACCCTGTTAAAGTGGGGAATTTTTTCATATATAATTGATTTTTTAAATGATCAACCTGTAAATACACTGCAAATGCATTAAGTCAGCTCTAACAAGTCTCCAAACACTACAAAGGTTCACAAACAGCTACTCTGTCCACACATCTCTACCTCTGGTTGATGGAGATGCTCAGGACCTCTTGAACACTTCGCTGTGCATTGTACTCTAGGGAGTGAACTTGCATTAGCAGAAAGTGGACTAGGGGACCTCCAGAGGTCCCTTCCAGCCCCTGCCATTCTGTGATTCTAGGAGAGGGCCTGAGGGGAGCAGTCAGTGCTCTGTGAATGCAGCCTCACCTCATCCTCCAATGAAACATTCCTGCAAACTGAAACAAACAGCATAGCAGAGAGATTTTCCATACAATTTCTGTTACGAAGGGCAGTGAACTTTCCTATTTTCAATATTAATTAGCCTTAATATAGCAAGTTACTGTGTAAGCTCTCTGGGACAAGAGCAGTATATCCATATTTACCTTACAAATTAAGGCTGTATTTTGAGTGCTACAAAAATAATAATTGTGAATAAATTAATTTATTAGTAACATTGTGATGTTACATTTCCCTACAGTTTCCAATACTATTTCTTACCAATTTCTTTCCATATTTTGTCCAAGAAACCAGTCCTTCTATCATAGGAGAGAACACCTCTGATTATAGCCTATGCAACTGAAGAGTACAGCTGGAGAACTTCCTGGCTTGCAGGGACAAGACTTCAGATCCCCCAAAGAAATGACTGGAAAACATCTAATTTCCTACTGTTTGTATCGTGGGAGGAATAAGTGAGTGTTTACTAGCATAGCTCTTGCAAGGGCCTGTCTGCAATTTGCGTTTAGAAACCCACCACAGATTAAGCTCTCCAGAGTTTTCAACCCAACCTGAAGCTGGTTGGAATTCTTTTGGTCATTGGTATTTTTTTTCTGAAGACCCCACAAAGTAGTGGTTTTGCAGCCAGCAGGAATGGATGAGGGTGGAACTCCTCCAGGAGCCCTGGGGGTGGCTGGCACTTAGCTCCCAAGAGCTGTTTGTAGTAATTGTGTGTCCGAGTTATTAAACTTACATTTTTGGGGGGGCTTTAAAGGGCTTTTGCTTTCTCATGCGCAAACACTGAGAAGTTTTCTCTGTGGCATTCATCATATAGTTAACAATGTGTGGTGCAGAAATATTTTGTTTTAAGCTGGTGTTTGCAGAGACTTGGGGAGCTCAGTGCCTGGATGTATAGAGCCGACCTAGCAAAGCGCGGAGGTCAGCAGAGTGATTTTTGTATTTACACTGGCATAGCTGGGAGCAGAATGTGGCCTTTGCAGTTGTTGGCTTGCTGGACTTCTATTCAGTTTTAACCCTCTTTTGTGTCTTTTTTGTGGTTTCTGGCTGAATTCTGAAATTTGTAGCTTTATTTTAGGAAAAAATTGAACATCGTATTTTTGTTCTGGGTTATATGCGGTCTTGGATAGATGCTTATTGTGTTCTCAAAAGAATTTCATGTAAATACGTATATTGATTTTGCTACCCATCAGCTCCACAAACATCTCAGATCTTGAGAACACGTAGCGTGTAATTGACCTTATGTGTGTTGTGTTGGGGGCAGCAGACATCTGGTGCCCAGCACAGTGCAGTGTCGGAAGAAAGGAAATGTCTGTGCCTGTAGTAAAGAACAAATACTCCTGAAGCTGATATTTGGGATAGGACTTAAATACAGTGAGATTTTAAGTGCTCCAGAGCATACACAAGACTGATGTAATCATCACAGTTACTTCCTTGTTAACTTCTGATATTAACACATTATTGGAGCTGACCTCAGTGATGGTTAGCTTGAATGGAGCTTTAAGATGATTTTTGCTCATTGTTGCTTTCCTGAATGTGAATCAAGAGCTTGTATACTCAAAGAAGATGAGAGATAAAGAACAAAAAATCACAGCACGCCCCAAGGTGACAAATGGCATTTTCCCTGTGCAGTGACATGGGATGCAATTGCAACTTCATGTGCTAAGCACCAAACTCATCATTCTGCATCTTCCTTCTGACTGCAGTGGGAAACAGCATCTTCATGCTGTCGTTTCTCCAGTTTCTCCATCAGAAAGGAATTTGATGAGCTGCTTTATGTATTTCTTGTTGTTTGCATATGTATGAAGCCATTTTTCTGTTGGATAGACTTGCTGTACATGTTTATAAATTGATGCTTTATCTGTAAGAAAACATATGACTCCAATACTGTTTTGGCTTATATCACAACAGATTGCTTTGAAATGCACAGCTGCATGTGTGTGCCTAAAATGCTATCAACATCCTCCAAAATAAGAGCTGGGAAGAGGTGAGGCCAAATCCCCCTAAATTTCAATGGAAGGCGAGCTCCTAAATAGAAACTGTGAACTCCTTGTGCTGCTGCTGGGAAGTGGTCAATGTTTTGGGGCTTTCCTGTTGCCTAAGCACTGGACTGTGTGTCCATAAGCACTTTGGCCTTGCCTGGGCCAGAGCAGCTTGTCTCCGTTTTTGTCCCACATCCAGCAGTCTCACAGAAGATTGCATGGGATAACCCCTGATGTCTCTTCTCTGTATATGATTATTAAACAGTAAGGGAGACAAAAGGAGGCACCCTGGGGTGTGAATCCTGTTGCACAGCTTCTTATAATGTTAACCAGGTCATGGGGATGAGACAGAAACCGGTTTTAGGGCAGGGACTCAGGACAACTTCTTCTCCCTGAATTTTGCATTCACTTTTGCACGTCCTGCTTGATGGAGCGCTGCAGCCTCCTCGCTGTGCTCAGCATCTGAGCTCTTCTCTGCCTTTTAAATGAAAGGGATGGTGAGGTTTTTTCTCAGGGGATGTCAGGCCATGAATCATGGCTGGAAGAGAGGCATTTCTGGGTTCGCAGTGTTGAGCCCCAGAAAGAGGCAAATCGTGAAGATGGAAAGCTTTCCCTGAGGTTGGCTCTATGTATGTTAACTATTGGCGCATTCCTCTTTGACTCCTAATTAACGACCTGTGCTCTCCGCGAGCAGGGGCACCGACTGACACCATCCTGTCTTTCGCTCCAAGGAACAAAGCCGAGAATCTCTTCTGCCTCCCTCTCAACACCTGGAAGGCTGAGAATCATGCTGAAAATCCTGAAAAACGAGGGATGGTGATTTCTGCATAGGGTAGTATTCTATGGCAGAGACAGGGCTCCTCTGAACAAAGTGGAGCAGTTAGAGGGCTGCTAGAACACAGCGTGGGACTCAGTGGAAGAGTTTCATCCTTGTCTTGATTACAGACTGCTCACTGCATAGGTAATTGTGTAGTTTAGCCTTTATGAGTGAAAAGACACAGTACTGAGTACCAGATGACTGCTTTTGGGACAGCCACGCACCTGAAAAATGTCCCCGTGATGTTAAACCGCAGCCCACAATGAAGGTGCTTGGCTTTGGCACATCAAGCTGCACTACAGGGAAGAAAACAAACCCTGTGAGCTGCATGGGGAATTTTAATTTGGATGCCCCGAGTGGAAACATCTCCCAAAGGGAGAAAGTGCACGAGAGCGCGGTGTGGTCGGAGCGAGTGTGTAGCAGCGAGAACCGCTCCGGCCGTACCCACTCCCGTAGGAGAAGCCTCGCGCTCGGAGCTGGGCGGGCAGAGCCGAGGTTGCGGGGCGGGGGTCGGAGCTCCGGCGCTGCGCACTCCCGGCGGCGGGAGCTCGGGGCTGCGGGAGCGCGGAGCTCGGAGCCGCGGGGCGGGGCGCGGAGCGGGGCCCTGCAGCCGCGCCCGGGAGGAGGGAGGCGGCGGCGGCGGCTCCGTGGCGGTAGCAGCGCGGCGGCTCGGCGGCAGGTGATGAAGCGGAGCCGCGGGCGGCGGGGGACGGCCGCTGCCAACACGCGGAGCCCGGCGGAGGCGCGGAGAGGTGTGCGGAGCCCGGCGGCCGGAGCTCTGGGGAGGCTCCGGGGATGCGGGGCCGGCGGGGGGGGGCTGGGGGGGGTCGGCAGTCGGGGCTTCGGGCTCGGCGCTGGCCAGAAACTTTCGTTCGGGGCTCGCGTTGCCGAGGGGACAGGGCTGTGTCCCAGCGCGCCGGGCAGTGCCATTGAGGATAACCTCCGCAACTCAAGGCACGGAACGCTTTCCCGTGGGACGTGTGAGGACTGGATTTTTAAAATGAAAGCGCTGCTGAAAGCCTTGCAGAGGAGCTTCCTTTGGCAAGCTTTCGTACTGGAGGCTTTTCGTAAGGGAAATATATTGTCTTTCAATTGGATGCAGAAAATAGAGCTGAATGATCGTTTCCTAAATCCAGCGTGATTCTTGCTTTCGTTTAGGAGAGCTTTTGGTGGCGTTCGTGTGCCACAGACATCCTGCACTCTAAATATCTCCTGATCCTCTAGCAAAGAAACGTCTGTTGGTGTTCAGTGGGTTCTGTGCATGTACGGCATAGGCATACTTAGTTCCTACTTCACATTTACTTTATGGAGATGCAGGCTCAATGCTTCTGCTCAGCTCTGCATTTTGACAGAGTCCTCTCTTGCAGCTCAACTGCGGGGGGACCTTCAAAATGAAGCTAACAAGTAAAATATGCTTTGAAATGGAGTGCAGATGGGAAGTGTCGAAGTGTTGTGTTGCACAACAGCCTGCTCTGCCTGTGTGTGCTGCGCTGCTCACACAACTCTTGGTTTTATGTGTCCGCGATCTGAACCCCGTGCTGCTCAGAAATAGCATGTGGTAGTACCTCGACCAGCAGCAGCTCTGGTGAGAAGGGCTGATTCCTCTCTGTCCTGACAACATTTCTGACACCTCTGGGCAGCACATTTGTTAGAAATGTGTATGTATCCTACATTTTTAATTCCAAAATATTGTCGGTTGTTGAATAAGATGATAAGCTGGTGTTTTCTGGCTCAGGTGGGTGTTATCTGAACTTTTCTTAGAGGTGCTTCATTAGATATGCAGCTGCTTCTTGCATCCAAAAGCATTATTGTCAATTTCCATTTCATATGGACTGATAGTAACAGACTGCTAGTTGCACCTTCAACAGCAGAAATTGGGGCTCTCTACCTCGCCCTTATCTCCTCATCTCAGCCTTTCTTTAGGGAGCGTTTCTGTGGCACCATCTCCTGGCTCAAAAAGGAGATGCCTCCTCATGGAGGGGTGTAGAGGGACGGGAAACCTCCAGCTGGTTTTGGTAAAACTTGGGTAAGAAAAGTAGCGAATGCATTTCCTCACGTCACTGACCTGTGTATCTATTGCAGCAATGTGCCTCCAGCTTTTTCGTGAGGAGAGAGCTTGTGTCTCTTGTGTTACCTTTTCTGAAATCTTGAAATGATTTTTGACATAGTGACTAAATATTGTCATGGTATTTAGAAAATCAGTTTAGTACTGCGTTCCTCACACGGCTGTGCCGGAAGGGTTAGTCATCTAGCATGATGTATCTCTGTGCATGCGATTAGGTGGAAATGTGTTAAAGATATATGCTACGTATCCTAATTTTTCTGCATAGTCAGGAAAGTATGTTGCCTGCACATTATTAATCCTCTTGAAATAGAAAACCTGTGTCAGTACAGAAGGATCTTACTGTGATTTAGCAGATGTATGACTGTGTATGGATTTAAGCTTGAGCAGAGGGAATTATTCCTTTGAGGAGGATCTCATCCCCAGTCTTTAGTGGAAAATCATTTTCTTCACATGCAAAAGGCATGAAGTAAAGAGCATTAACCCTGATTCTGGTACCTGACTTCCCTCTGACTTCTGTATCTGCCCATCAGTCCCCAGAGGGGAGGAGAATGTGGCAGACTTCGGTCTGAATCTGATCAGCAGTCCTTGAGCTGTGACTGTGGGGAGCGGAGCACAAGGTCTAACTTTCTGAAGCTTTCAGGTATGTAAAATGCCACAGATGCCTTTTGTTTCTATATAAATGTCATGTGTATTTCAGCAAACACTAGGTAGCCTGGTGTATCTCACTGCTATTTAGTACTTCATTATTGTTTTATAAACCACGTGGGCTTAGGGTAAAAACTGATGGAGAAGCATGGTGTGGTGCAGCTGGTCCCTATTGTGTTTTGTTTGTATGGCGCAGTGCTCTTCTTTGAATCCAAAGGAATGGAAACATCATGGAATTTTCCTCCAAGTGATGGGTGTGGAGCTGTTATAGTGGCTGTAGCTCTAACTATGGACATTTGAATTGTCTGCCATGGGACAGTGTCCCCTGTGTACATGCAGAGAATTTCCTCCTTGCATGCAGTTTGCCCTGGGACTGTCCCTGGGAAGAGGACAGCCTCTGGAGGGCTGTGGTGGCCCAGGGCTGCTCTCTGGTCATCTGGAGCCTTTCCCTTGAGGCTGAACTCTGGCATGTCTCTGAAAGCCTATCTGGTCTGTAGTTCACTGCAGAAGGAGAAAAAAAGAAGCTTCTGAGCAGATGATACATCTTACAAGGTCTGCTTTTAGTGTCTTACCATGCTTTGTGCCTGCTATGACCGCAGAGCCACCACAAGCCCTCCGGGGCTGAGCTGAATTATTTTCTGCCTTATGTACCACCAAGAGAAACATCAACTACGAGAGGTTACAGCTGCAGAACTTGTGTGTGCCGCGTGTCTCGTTCAGATATTATTTCCTTAATAAAATTGCTCATTTGGTGTAAAGAGTTGTTGGCTGGTTTGGGCTTTTTTTTTTCTTATTTTTTTCCTCTCCTTTTTTTTCAATTCTCTTCCTTTTAGCCTTGGGATAAAACTGTCAAATTGTGTTCTTTCTTTCTGGCTTGTTTTGTGAGTTAATTTAAGGCACAGTCCACAGTCCTGGAAGAGTGTGATCACAGAGAACTTGAAGTGGTAGCCCATTTACACGTGTGGGTAGAAATGGATGCTTCAGTGGGTACTGCATGTTCTCGAGAACAGCAGGAAGGCAGCAGCCCTTGGAGAATGTTTCATAGGATTTATCTTGGGAGCTGCTTGCAGCTAGCCTCATGAAGATACTGGTAGTAAGGGCTTTGGGGAAGCTTGTGTCATCTGAAAATGCTGTGCATTCATAGAAATGCGCATGTAGGCATACTCTCGTAGGCTGATAGTCCTGTCCCTTTTCCCAGTCCTTCCTTCACACTGCAGACCTTGTCTCATGATAGCTGAGGCTCTGATGGAGACTTGCCACAAAGCCCAGGTTACCGTTAGTGTGGTGCTCAGCCTGGAGGCAGGATGTGGTACCTCTGCTTTGCCTGGTCATGGAATTGTAGTATGGCTTGGGTTGGAAGCAACCATAAAGATCATTATTTTGCTTGTCGTAGGAGTGCTGTCAGTTCTAGAGTGAATGCACTGAGTGTTTTGCTGGTCTAAGGACCTGTAGCAGCTTGGGACTGCTAATGAGGCATTATGCCTTTGGTTAAAATACCCCGTGGAATTCCATTGTAGGCCAGAATGAGTGAGAGCTTAACCCCGGATTCAGGGGAAGTGTTAACCATTTGTGCAGCATGCTTCATAAATACTGAGTGATCACTGACTGGCATCACCTGTCATTTCAGCCAAAAGCTAATCCAGGTCAGGATCCTGTTTTGGAGGCACAGGGAACTGGGATTCATGGAAACACTTCTTAATGACCCACATTTGCTCCATTTTGTGTCCCAGAGGCGTATCTCCGGCATTTCTGGTTCTGGAAAAGTGGCTGCTGCACCATGGATTGTATTGGAACCAGGCTAACTGGAGCAGTGTAGATCCATGTAACACACACAGAACATCAGAAGTGGCCTTGTTGCTCCTAGACCCCTATAGAAGTGCCTTGTTGCTCCTAGGCCCTCACAGGCAGAATGGCTGTATTTTCTGAGCCCTCCACTGGAATGGGATGGCCAGGTGCACTGGCTCTGGAGCAGGTTACATCCATTGCATGCTTCAGAGATTTTTGTGCTCCTAACAACAGAAGAGGGACTAAGACTTATTCCAGTGCTTTGAGAGAGAAGTTCAAGGCCGCTGCAAAGGTACGGCTGTTTGCATAGCTACTAGCATTGCTTTCTTGGGGCTGTGGTTCACATCGGCATGATTCACTTGATTTGTCCCATGGCATCCTAAGTGTTTCCTATATTCTGGAGAAGTTCTTGACTCTGGATGAACTCTGCTGGTGCTGAAGATTTGCAGTAACTTGCAGAATTTGACCTTTTGTCTCAGCAAACCACTGTGTGGCTTCCAAGTACTACTGTGAGTATGTACAAAATACACGGGGAATGTATCTGTAAATCCCTGCAGCTGCTGGTGAGCAGGGAAAGGAGCAGGGCAGCACTGATGTTGCTGACACAGGAGTTATGGGTAGAAACAATCTCACCCTACTGGGCAGGAAGGAAATACATTTTCAAGTTCTTGTCCACAATCCAGAACAGTTTAGGAGTGCATTAGTGGAGCCAGACTGGTTGTTGCCAGATAATCTTGCAGTTTGTCGAGAGCACTATACAGGAAAGGATTTTGTCCTATGTCTTTGAACACTGACCTTCCTCTTTTAGGGACAGGATGTTTTGCGAGATGGATTGATCTAGTCACAACTCTTGTGCTCTTCTAGGTCAAAGCTGAAAGAGCAGAAGGGAGAGGGGATGAGGCAGATAGAACAAGAAATTACAGAGATCCTTAAACACAGGCTTGTAGAAAACAACTTTTAAAAGAAATGTTTAAAATAAGAATGACCACAACATGTAAATAATTTGCTGAGAGGTAATCTTCCAGACACAGAATGACCATTGCTGACTGCTTGGCTTGTGCTGTATAGTTTTCTGACTGGCTCGAGTTTATGGCTCTTTCCCAGATTCTTAAATGTGAAAATATTTAATTAAAGTGGCTTCTTGAGTCCATCAGTCTTGACCCATGACCTGGAGATAAGTGTGATTGCTGAGTTCATACTCATGCCTTTTCAGTTTGGATACAGAAGGAATTTGTTTGTTGACTGCTGTTTGTGAAGTGGCATTTACAGTGTAAACTGCTTCTGTTGCTTGGGGGGTAATAAGCCAACTGATAAGAAATCGGGGAAAGTTGCTTTCCTTGGTAAAGAGAGGTTATATCTCAAGGAAATAAAGCTGTGAAGGGTATAGAAATGCATTGTGTGTAGAGTCACCTCAGTTTTTTCACATTGTCCATGAAATAATGGACAAAAAAGTAAAGTGGTAGTGGTAAGAGCCACCAGGCACCACCTGCTTAGTAAGACCCAGCAGTGACGCAGGAGTTTTTTGAAGACTTAATGATCTGCCCCGGTGAATTACCCATGCTGGCATTTGAAGAGCAGACTTAGGACGATAAGAGTGAGAAAGTACTTGTGGATGGGATAGAGAAATGCTTCTCTAGGGAAGGGATGCTTCTGCAAGTGTCAGAGAAAGAAAATCTCTGTGAAGTGCCTGCTGGAAGGGGAAATGAGCCGAGATAGGGAGATTGAGTTTGTTCTCTCAATGCAATTGTGTTAACGCTCTGTTCCTGCTTAAGTGACACCTCTGACGTAATGAAAGCTTTCTGGTCTTGCTGGCTGGCTGAGTTGCTGAAGGGAGGAATAGCAGGTGCTGAATTGAATCAAAGCCAGATCCTCAGGGGAAGAACTGGATGTCTGGTCCACGCAAGGAAGCTCTCAGCTCTGCACAATCTCTGCTGGTAGCTTTGGCTGTAGCTGGTGTCCTCAATGTGGGCTGGAGGTGGGAAGCTCCTCTTCTGTCAAATGCAGAGACGTAGTGAAGACCTAACTTGTGTTTTGCAGGAGTTTAAGGAGTGGTAAAGAAACTACAGTGTGGGCTAAGACCCCAGTGTTCACGTGTTACAGGGAAGTGTACGTGTGTCCATACGGCAGTGTCTTCTGGCTGCCACAGGTATCACTGGGGTCTTCCAATGGAGCTCAGGAGTTGTAGGGCTTCAAAGGGAAACCTCTCTTTAGGCTGCACTCTCCAGCTGGACTTCAGTGGAATTATTCATGATTTACACCATTTTGCTGGAATGTGACCATTCCCTCCTGGCTGTGGGCTGTGTTTTGAACTGTGGATAAAGGCAGACAGCATCTCGTGTCTAAAGTCCAGCTGCTGCAATCCTTTTAAAGTCTTGCCTTTACTTAAAAACCATGGAGTGCCTTCCAGAGCAGCTTCTAAAGCAGAAGTTGAGACTAGCCAAGATGGTTTCTGAGGTTATCCTCCAGGGGAGAGACTTCTAAAGAGGCCGCCACTGAGCTGCAGTACTTGAGCAGCCTTCCGGAAACAGCTGCTAGAGATGCAGAAAGCTGAACTGGAATCTGGTTCATGGCTGAAAAGTTAGTTTCACCATTAAAACTAAAATTTAAGAGAGTCCAGCTGCCTGCAAAGTGCAGCAGCTGGTTGAGCAACCAGGACAGTCCTGGAGGAACATGGGAAAATATGTGTTGTATTGTCTTCCATGAGCTTAGCTGCCCTTTAGAAACAAACATGATTGTTGGCCAGAGGCAGTTGTTTGCTTTGTAGGTGAATTGCAAGAGAGCACTCCAGGGATGTGAGAACTCATGCTGGTATTTTTAAAGAGACTTTTTACAACTGCTTTTAATGCAGATCTCAAGAGCAGGAACAGTTTCCACTATGCAATACCACTGCTGATCAAAGCCTCCTGGCTGTACTTAGTTAAGAGTAGGAAGCATCTGTCTTTCGTGTTGCAGTGAAGTCTGAGATCTACCCACTGAAGAGGGTGTCAGGTGTTTTAGTCCCAGCTTTGCAGCCAAATGACAGCAACAGATTGTGGCCAAAGAGTGAAGGGAAACGGAACACTTGTCTTTGTATAAACTTTTGTCTAGTGGCCCCTTTTTTCCTTGTGACCAGAGAGTTGAAGCCTCACCATGACTGGTGAATACTGTGCATTTTGATAACAGGTTTGAAGCTTGATGGAAGTGAAAGCTACCTCCAAAACTGTACCTTGCTGTGAACAAAATAACTGCTTGTGGGAAAAGAAAACCCAGAATGAGCTGGTAGTGCTCTTTATGGCTTCTGTTTTCTAAATCAGATGGGAAAACTGGCCTGGAAGAAAAGCATGTTGGGGCAGTCTTCTGTTGCATGCAAGTGGTTATTAGCAGCAATTGTGCATGCAAGTCCTTTGGAGTGTTTTGGAGTTTCTACTTATTCTCCCACAGAGGCAATTTAAACATGCACTGTTGAGATTGTTTTGAAAGTATAAACATCCATAGGTTCTCTCCTCCAACATTTGGAATGGCATTTGTATGAACACGGGCTGCTTTGAAAAGTAATGCCTCCTATTTCCTTATATTGGCCTATGAGATCAGAGGTGGATATTGGTGGTATGACAGTAGAGGTTGAACCTTCCCACTGGAATTCTGTTACGTTCCATTTACCGTGTGACAGATAGCAGCTGAGGGGCAGTCTGACAAATGGCATCTGACATGAAAGTGCAGATGAAGCAAAGATATTTCACTTAATTCGTCTGTGCAGAAAAAATGGCATCCACTGACATTCATCGGTGCTGCCTGAACGTTTATGGAGAGCAAACAGTGGATGTGGGTAAGAATTAAGGAGCAGACTACCATGGGTGACTGTGTTGTGGGTGTATACTGCAGTCCACTTGATCAGAGGGAAGAAGTGGATGAGGTCTTTTACAGACAGCTGGAAGTAGCCGTGTGATCTCCAGCAATGATTCTCTTGGGGGACTTCAGCCATCCTGATATTTGTTGGATAAGCAACTCGGCCAAGCACAGAAGGTTTGGTTCCTGTAATGCATTTATGATGTAGGTGGTGAAGGAGTCGACAAGGAGGGCTTGTTTTTAATAACAAGGAAAGGCTGGTCAGGGATATGGTGGTTAGGAGAAGCTTGGGATGCAAAGCTTGGGATGCAGCGATGAAGCATTGACAAGATGATGGATTTCAAGATCTCATGTAGAATAAGCAAAGCAATAAGTAGAATCGATACCCTGGACTTCAAGAGAGCCAACTTTGACTTCTTCAGAGACCTCCTTGGAAGTGTTCCATGGGCTAGAATGTTAGAAGGTAAGGGTGCCCATGAGAGCTGTTTTGTGCTTAAACATCACTTCTTCCAAGCTCAAGATCGGTGCATCCCTAAGAGTAAGAAATTGGGGAAGGCCACTGAGGCCACTGAGTGGATGGTGAGGTGGAATAAGAACTAAAGGGAGGTGGGGGCAAATGGATGCAGCTGTTCTGGTGGTATGTAGTGATAAGACAAGGAGTAATGCCCTAAAACTTGAATACAGGAAGTTCCATGCGGAAGAACTTCTTTACAGTAAAGGTGACAGAACTGGAACAGGCTGCCCAGAGAGGCTGTGGAGTCTCCTATGGAAATATTCAAGACTTGTCTGGATGTCTACCTGTGTAACCTATTGTAGGTGCCTGCTTTAGCAGTGGGGTTGGACTTTATAATAGTCGCTTGAAGTCCCTTCCAACCCCTGTGATTCTGTGAACACAGTGAGGTGGTGAGTGGTATGCTTCAGCAGTGAAACCGTCTTAGCAGTTGTGAACAGTGGATCATCTCCGCTGGTGCAAACGTCTGTGTGTGGCATGCCAGCTCTTGTTCATTGCTAATGAAAATACGTAGGTAATGGTGGTGGCTGTGTTGAAAAACAGTGTTATGTAGGTAAGAATTTGCTCTATCAAATAGTGTTACTATGCTCTTTGTATCTGTTGTAGTTTCCATGGAAATAAATAGGAAGCATTACTTTCAGGGCAGTCTGTATAAATATCTGAGCAAACTATTTTTGCATTTTGTAGATATGCAGGGACTCTCTGCTTATCCCACTTTGATGCAGCACTCTGGCACCCTTCTCATGCTCCTTTGAATGTCTGCAGAGGATCTGTCTTAGTTGTGTCAAAAGCATCAGTCGTGGGTTTTTACAGTGATTGACATTAATTAGCTTCTATGTTTTCCCGCTTCTCTCCCTTCTTCACCTTTTTACCTTCATGTTTTTCTGTTGGAACAGAGTTTAATTTGGAAAAGCAAGATTGTAAATGGCCCTTTGCACCTGCCTGCACTGTTAATTTTATTGGGTAATACTGTGTAATAGTGAGGAATTCAGCTGTGATAGTTAATTGCTTGCTATCACAGTGCTGATTTCTGAAGCCTTCGTCAGCGGCCATCTCATCTCTTCCCTCCAAAGCCTCATGCATCTCCTTGCCTTCAGCAAAGTTTTTCTTCTGTCCCTGATGACATCAAGTCAACTGGCATGCTTTTCAGCAGTCTCTGCTCCTATGACTTGGTTAGAAAAAACCTTAGGTTTTCTGAGGAAGTGTCTTCCCTTTTTCACTGAGCACTAACTCAGGAAACCAGTCCATATGTAAAACAGCTTTTGGTGTATGTCGGTAGCGTGTATCTCAGCTCTCTGTACACCTTCATCATCATGCCCCTCCAGTGATGGCACAAGACCTGGCTGCAGGTGAAGGATGGTCTAGCAGGTCCTGGGGTAGTAATGCAGCTCACACACCTTGGTCAGTGGATTTGTGGACTGTAGGTGATGAGAATCTCTGTTACCAGCATTGGCTTTGGACATCCTGCATGACTGGCTTTGATTTGGGCTATCTCATTCAGTTTTCTTGCACTGAACAATCAACCTCCTGCCTTATTTTTCCTTTTGGCAAGCTTTTCTCAACATGCATTATTTTGATGAACACAAGCCTTTTTTCAAATTCCAGCCTAAACCTCTTTGTGGCTGGTTTACATTGCCTTATCTTTCCCTTTCTCATCCAAAGGGAGCCCCCCTTTTCCTCCAATACCAAAGCCAATTTCATTTTATCTTTTTGTCTTATGAGGGAGGTTATTTTACTGAACTTTTCTTGCCCTATTTCACTTTCACTTAACCTTTCCTGAACTCAGTAACCTGAAATCACGTTGTTCCAGCTAATATCTTACTAGTGTCTTGTCTGTTTTCCCGTGCCTCACTGAGACCTCAGGCAACATGTGGCTTTTTTACGGTCTCGCCATGAGCACCCAAGTCTTTCTATATCATTTCCAACAGTTGTTGAGCTCCCAAGCTGTAGAACATATTTCTTTAATCCCAGAGTGCATGACTGCACTTGGCTTGATCTTAAGCTGCGCCTCCCGTCAGTTGTTTTAGTCCTCAGATGTTCTGAATAAACTTCTGTGCATCCTCTTGAGTTGACAACTTTCCCAGCAGTCTGTTTTCTGCAGATTCCATTTGCACTCTCCTACTTTCCCTACCAAGGGAATTAGTGAAATTGCTGGATAGCACTGTCCCAAGGCACATCTTTTAGGAAATTTGTTTATCATTTGTCTTTCTCACCAGAATTTCAACATCTGCATGAGCTGCTTTTCTTCTGGATTTTGGGAGGTGGAGCTTGGTTTGGTTCTAGTGTGTGTCCTAAGTGGTAAACAGGATGGACTGCAGATCTGTGCTGCAGGCAAGCTCTGCATGTGCAGGGTACTGGCAAGGAGCTTGCATGTGCAGTGCATGAGTGGGGATGGTAAATATTTCTTCTCGGTGGGTGGAAAATGGCTCTGTATCCTGGTCTGTTATCAGTGCTTAACAGTTCCTAGGGAAGGTTTTTCTTCATTTCAAAACAATTACTGAAAAATTATAGATACCTGAAGCTGGTGATTTCAGTGTAAAATGAAGATGGCAATTCTTGTTTATGCTCTTACTAGTTGTAGGAATGACCAGAGCTGAAAAATATCAACTCCGTCAGCATTAAGCGCTGCAGACATTACTGAAATAGTATTGTCACTGTCTCACTTGCTTATCGGAGTGTGCTCCCTGTCAGAAGTGGTCTTAGAAAGCTTTCTGTGTCCACTGCTCAGCTGCTAGTGCCAAAAGACCAGAATAGATAATCTCTGTGGGCCTCATCCAAGCACAGTTCCAGCTGGGAGAGGTGCTCTGTGGTCTCTCAGAGCTTTGGGTAAGCATGCAGCTTTTTCTACAAATAGGAAATACACCAAGTGGGTCATTTAGAGGAAAAAGAGGGAAACAAAAAAAATAAAAAAAAAGAAGAAAAGCTAATTTTGGAAGCATTCATTGTATGTGCGTAAAATGGCCAATAATCTGAATTATTAATGGGGACTGTGACAGATCTAGGGCATTAGCTTTATACATTTCAAGAACGTACATGTGTGTGTCTGAGAGAAAAGGCCATTCGTGTACAATGCTCACTTAAATCAGTGTTTGAGGAAGGGCATCGAATACTCCATATCTGTTCTCAACTGCTACATTGCCTTTGTTCTGTAGCTGTAAAGCTTACCTGGAGAATTTTAGCAAGTAAAGTGAGCAAAAAAGCCTATCCTGATAGCTCTGCGGGAGATTAGAAACTCAGTGGCATCTGAAAGATATTCAGCTGAGGCAGTGAGAGCCTGGGCTACGCTGATTTGAAAATGAACAGCCATAAAAATTCATATGTGACAATTTGCTCTGAGTGTGAGTACTTGAAGGGACACTTGTATTAATGTGTGGAGAAGGAGTCTATCTTCAACTGATTCAACTGATTATTTTTTTTCCTGTTAAAGAATGATCTGAAGGCAGGATTTTCCTTCATGTCTGGCATCTGTTTCCTTTTGCTAATCTGCACATCTTCGCTGAGCGGGATGCCAGGGTTGGATTCGTGGAATCTCTGTTGAAGTCACTGAGCAGCCATATTATTGAGTGGATTATTATTTAATGGGTTTTAGTGCCAGATTTATTTAGTTATTTATTTTTTGGCACTTGGATCCATAAAAGCCAACCCATTTAAGTTGTGTGGTGTAGTCTTTTTATAGCTTGCTTAAGAAAATGTTCTGTTTGAGATCCAAATGCTTTCCATGAAGTTGTGGAAGCCCCAGTTCTAGCAGGGGTTATTTAAGGGAACACTTGTACGCTGGGTGGCCAGCATAGGAAGCTTTAAGCCACAGCCTTAGATCTGCTGAACCGTGAAGCTTGTGCAAAAAATCCTTCCCAAGCAATGAGCCAGATTTTGTCCTGCTGCCTGGATGCAGCTGGGGCGTAAATGGTGATGGGAAGGGGAAAGGCTGGTGGGGAGGATTGCACCAGTCTGTGAGAGACCTCGCAGAGAGGCCTTTCAAGATCTCGTTACCACAGCTGAGGCGTTGTGTGGGCTGCGTCGCTGCATACCAGCCTGGGAATGTTAACCAGAGTTATAATGGGCTCTTATTGTGACCCCGTGATATAAAACAAACTCTTCTAACATGTGGTTGTGGCTCGCATGTTGTCACTTCATGGCACTTGCAGTTTCAAAACAGATGCCTGAAATCACAGTGGTTTTTAGGAACACGATGTTCTCCCTGAGGCCTTCTTCCCTGTGACGTGGTTCACTTCTCCACTACCTGGGGTGCTGCAGGGACCCGGCTGGATCTGCTGTAGAGCTGCTGCTCGCGAATCCAGTATTTCAAATGCTGACATTGCCATGAATGAGCTTCCCATGGTGCTCAGCCTGAGAGCAGGTGAGGTTAATGTTCCCATTGGAACGCATGAGGAAGAGGCAGCTAAGGTGAAGATGAGCAGCAGAAACACTGGATTTGTCTTATCGTGTTAAGATTTGAGTGTTTGATGTCTTGTATCTTAGCTTAATTTAAAGTACACACTTAGGCCTGGCTTGTTGATAGAAAGTATGCCAAATCTCTGTCACTGAATTTACAGGCAAGACATGAGGCCAAAGTTCTGTCTTAACTCCAGTACAGGATTTTCTTCTAATAGGGATGCTGGAGCAATGGCTTATCAGGATTTGGGGGCCAGATCCTCTCTTACAATAAAAAAAGCTAAGCTCATTTACAGCAATTGAGCATTAATCTCTATAAGACTTTTCTAAAGATATATTGTGGTGAACGTAAGGAGGAAGAGAGCTCATTATTTTCAGAGAGCTGACAGAACAGCTACTGCACAATTACCATCGCTTTCTTTTTAATCACATAACTTAAACCATCGAGTGGCCACTGCAGTGGCAGGGAGTGTGAATGGATATAGCAAGAAGCGCGACTGGGACGATCTTCCTTTGTTGCAGTAAATCTTGCCAAGTAGCAAATTTTCAAAGATCAGACTCTTGAAGCATGGGACTGAAGTCATGATCGACTGGAGGACATTCATGGCTTGGTAAAGAAACACTGATGTGTGAAATGGTAATTGATCCTTGGAGCACCAGGAGCACTGAGCCAGGTCATGTTATCTGCAGATTGCAGTGCAGCAATGGAAACTATACGAATGTTGGCACAGAGGGTTAAATGAGATTAACTAACCAGTTTCTGCAGGGATGGTAATGAAACTAAATACTGTGCTCAAAACTGTTGGGATGATTCATTGGAGAAGTGATTTAACACGCCAGCCTGACCTCCATGCAGTTGTTGCACAGATGCAGCCAGTGTTGCTTCCCTTAGAAAGGGCTTGCTGTGATTTATAGCTGCTCCACGTCTAACCAGTCCCCAAAAGATACTTAGGGAGCTAATGGTGTTTCTTATGCACCTGTAGCTGTCATGTTAGTTTTGAAGATCGTCTATGCATCTTACTTTCTGGGGAAACTTATTTTTCTGTGTCAAAAAGGCTGCTACAGACTTCAGTTTCAGAAAAAAAAAAAAAATAAAAATCCCCACCTTGCTGCTGTTTTTAGATGTTTGCCTTTGGCCTGAATGACATGTCTCACCACTAAGTCCTAAGAAAACTGGTTTTGTGTTGGTAGTTAAGTAAGTAAGGCTTTGCAGTAGTGAGATTGGGCTTTATGCCTCTGGGTTCTCTGGGCTCTTCCGTATTGTGTGATCTGCACAGAGCAGTATGTGCTCTCTGTTCCCACGGGCAACTGGAATTGCAAATTTGGAACTGCTTATGTTTGTTGGTTTGTTTGAAGATTATCCAGAGTCTATTCTTTTCTGCTTAGGGATGAGAAGATGCCCTGAAGAGACCCTTCTTTTTCCCCTTCCTTCTTCTTTTCTTCCCTTTTCCTGTCCTGTTCTTTACAGGAGCAGGTTGCATCTGTGGGACATGTATGGAGGCATCTACATTTTGCATGTTTTAATCGTGTCTAATAGCGTGTAGGAGAGTGCATTCACCGCTGACTGGACCTCACCAGACATCTCACAGTGTTCCCGATCCGGTGTGCTTGCAAAATAGTTCGTCATCTCTTCCAAGGCTGCAGAAGCCACCAGTATGAATGGGACAGATATCATCATTGGAAACGTGAAGAAACTGAAACTAAACTAGAAGCCTGTAGTAACCAGTGCCTAAGGCAAATAGCTAATTAGCTAGTCTTTGCTCTACCAATTCCCTCTTGAAATCAAAACTGAACAAAAATCTTTTTGTCCTTGGAGTTCTTAACTGAAAGTAGTTCTATTAACAGTAATTTTGGAAGATCTGCAGGTAAATTGGTCCTTAGATGAGAATAGAGCTGTTCTATTAACAGTAATTTTGGAAGATCTGCAGGTAAATTGGTCCTTAGATGAGAATAGAGCTGTTCTGTTTATGTGGCCCATTTGGATTAGTAAAACCATGTGTTTAGTGCAGACAGCATGCTTTGCTGAGGAGTTGTGTGGGAAAACTAGTATGTGAAGCTGGGAGCACGGAGGGCAGTCCTGCAGAGGAATGTGACCTTCATGTAAACGCAGCCCAAGAAATTCTAATGTAATGAATGTCCTGGATCTGCACATCATGAGGCTGACCCCCAAAATGGAGGTGTTATGAAAAGCCCATCCCAGTGTCTACATCTGCTCTGTGCTGAGCCTGCCAGCTGGGTGCTGGAAACTCCTGGTGGAGCCAGACCATGTCCCAGGCTGCTGGGAAGTCCCTGAGATTGGCTGCAGGTTCTTATTCTCTTCATTCCAGTGTCTTGCTTTGAACAGTTGTCTGTTGTGTCTGAAGACAGTTGCTCAGTTCTTCAAAACCATGGCAGGACCGTATACCAGGTTGCTGCTGCATAGTGACTGAATCTTAAGTCTGAGAGTTGGTAGAGCTGCCTCCCCCTTGGCATCTGTGTTGGATTTGGTCACAGTGGTGCTTGGGGTTAGTGTCAGCCTGGTGAGATCAGCTGTGGGATGTCACTGATGGGCTCCTCCGCTCCATCACCTCCTGCCCTGATTGTGTTCTCAAGAGTAAGTCTTTGTGTGCTTTCAACTTGCATTTTACTGAAGTTTGTCTGTGCTTGTAGGTGTTTTGTGAGATTATGGGATGGCAAACAAATGCAGCATCCCAGGCTTTAATTAGATGACTGAGTATTAGTTATATTCTGTGACAGTTTTTGTGATAGTCTGAGTGGTGCTTATATTGTTTTAGCCCAACTTTGCAGGGAAATGGAGGTTTTAAACATGCGACTACAGGCGGTGTCCTGTGAAGCTGTTTAATAACTGATATTTATGAGCACAGTCGGAAGCACAATTGTTACCTGACAATGCAGGACATCTTCATTTAATCAGCACATCTTCAGCAAGCCCTGGAAATGCACGTGCAAGGCGGTGATGATGCAAATTAAAATCCCACTTCCAAACGCAGGTGGGGACACACAGTTGCAGCTGGACAGAATTGTAGAGTCCTCTCCAGTTTCCCAGCACTGGAGCTGCAAACAAGATCGCTGCTCCTGCTAAAAAAGGGAAATGGTGAGAAGTGTTTGTTTTGGTTTGGTTCTTAACTCCCCCGTACTTTTCATCATAGCTGTTGGCTCTTGCTTTTTTCTTGGCATTATGTGATTTGTACAGAAGTTACCCACACGAGCATTTTGCTGGCTCTTCCTGTCCCATTTGCCTTGTCATGTTGTGCTGTTTGCTGTATAAACATCCCAAGATGATGTTTAAATCCAAATAAACAGAGTAGTCATAGCAATTAAATAAAATTGTGGAAGCTCTTTGTTCTTGTGTAACGCCTCATGTGATACCACATTCATAGAGGCTTTCACTATGGGCAGAAGGATGGCACTGTTTGGAAGAAATGAGGAAATGTGCGTATCATGAATGACTTGCTAGTTGTCATGGAGCAAAGTTGTTGCAGCTCTTCCTTGAGCTGTTTGATACCTTGTTGTCTGGGTGCATGGTGTAGGACAGGCGCAAATCCCTCATAGTCCGTTCATTTTAGTCGGTTGTTTATTTTCCCTCTGGATTGTGCTGCTTGCTGTGTGATTTGTGGTGGGTCACTTCTGGTCTCTGCTTGGCAAATGAGCAAAGAATCACTGTTCTCTGCTCCTGACAGAACTGTGGCCATCATCAGATGACAAGTGCTCATAAAGTTAGGTCAGTGGTACTCCACTGTCAGATGATTGTAGTTAAAGAAAAATTTATAACTGGATAGGGTATTTTATTTTATTTTATTTTGTTTTATTTTATTTTTTTATTTTGTTTTATTTTATTTTATTCTTTGAGTATTGATTGATTGAATTTAGCTGAAGCCAATAGAATTTTGGACAGATGAGAAACAGATTTTTTGTGAGAATTCCTTTTGTGTATGTTTGGTTTAAGAATGCTTTTAATACTTGGCTCAAAAGAGTTTAATCTTTTTTTTCTTCAGAAGAAGATCACTTTATAGCATGTTGTGCATTAAAGTTAATACAGGTGTTCAGAGTGCATGACAGGTTTTTATATATAAATTTTTAACATAAGAATACCTTACATACCAACAAATGCCATCAGCTCATTCTTTTCCTTCACTCTATTGTCAAATCATTTCAGGTCTTTGATCTTTTACAGACGTAGTTTCTTAAAAACAGGAGTGTAAGTCTATGATTTATATTACGGTTCCTTTTTCTTGAGCAAATCTTATCTCAGGGCAGGTACATTAGATATGAACCTGGCAAATGCAAAGTGTTGTAAGTAATTAGCAACTGCAGTTTCAGTGCAGAGGTTGCAGAAATAAGGTGCATGTGTGTTTTGGAAAACATCCTAAAATGTGAATGTCAGACTAGTTGTAAGTACTGGACGGATTTGAATAAATACTAAATATGCAGCTAACCTGGGAGATGATGCAGAATAAAATGGTTTTATGCTAGCAGTGTACTTCTGGGATTTTCAGGATTTAATGCAGAAGTCATTTGCTGAAGTTGGTTGAGCGTTGTGCAAAAGGCCAGACTAGATAATTGCAGAGGTCTCCTCTGACCGTAGCAGCTCTGAGTTGGGTAGCACCAGCATGCTTCCAGCAGCATAGACACAAAATGTGAAAAGTCCTTGTTCTGAAGAGTTTGTGATCCAAACAAGATAGATGCAGAATAAACAGGATGCGACTGAGAACTGCAGAGAGGAAATGACTGGGATGTGATTGTTTGTGAAACTGTAGTCTTTGGGGGAGTTCTGTAGATTTATAACCTCTGGGTGTCTCGTAAGAAATGAGCTGAGAGGAGGACTTTGAATGGACGGAGTACACAGAGAGAGAAGATATGAAAGGCATTGCATGCATTTGGACACTTGGGGAATGGAAAAAGGCCCCCACAGGTGGACCAGTCAGTGTCCTTTTTGGTGGGGATGAGGAAAATGACTGTGGGATGCTTTAACTGTAAAAAAAACCCTGCTCAGTCTGGGTTTTTATGCTCTGGCCATTGAGAAAGAGTTGTCTGCGCCCTCCCTTTACTGCATCATGTTGGTGCTGGTGGCCCTGAGGAGTCTGGTACCCGCTTCACTCCTCCGCCCAACCCAGGGTTCTGCACTACAGGAGACAGTCCCCTTGTCTTTTAGCAAAGACAAATGCAGGAAGGGTGATTGTGTACCCTGGGAATGGCGGAGGTTTGGGACTGGGATGTCAGCGGTTTCAAGCCTGACCATCTGAGGTTGCTTCCACAAACCAAAGCTGCAGCAATTAACTTTGGGAATCCCCTTTTAAAAAGCTTACATTCAGCATTAGGGTTATTGATTAAGGAAAATAGACCACCATTTCTAGGTGATTAAATATGCATTATTACAAGGGTCACAAGCAATATACTTAATGCTGGCATTCCTGTCTCTTGCCATTGTGTCCCTGTGCAGGTGTGCATGGACTGGCAGCTTGTTGGTGGGGAGGCAGTTATTGGTTGGTGTGTGAGGATCAGACACACATGCATGGCCAGCTGTGAGCTTAACTGGGATCTCTTGCTTCTTTGGGACCTCTGGATGGAATTACCATCCAAATAGAAAAGACCATTACAGACTGTATTGTTCTGTTTAAAATATCTTTTAAGCTGCAGGAATTCCACATGATAGATTCCTTTTTCCATGTGCAATGAAAGCATTTTAAAGCCAGTTTAAAAAACCATCCATATTAATTTAACTCTGTAGGTGCATTTTGAAAGTGTATTGAAAGCAGAGAAAGGAGACTTTGGGAGCAGGCCTTTTGCTGCCTCCCATCAAATGCCAGAATTTGTTAGCAGATGAGGCTTTTGGATACATTCTTTACAGTCAGTGGGTTTAGAGAGGTTTCTGTCTCGTGATACAGGATACGAGGTACCTCTGGGTGCTGTTATCTTTGAAATTTGTGGAGGGGTGGATTGCTGGGTTTCTTCAACTGGAGGAGACAAGCAGTAACACAGGTGTGCCTCCCTTCCTTACCCCTGCACACCATGGGTGACTTGTAGCAATGGAAGAAATAGTAGATTTCACCAGTAGCAGGTAGGTGTAAGCAATAAAGGAGGCTGGTGAGAGCTTGGCAGGGTGATGCCTAAAAGCTAATTTTAAGAAATTAGCTTGAGTTCTTCTTCTGCATAATGATTGTCTTTCTCAGGTCAGTTTTGCTGCAGTCCGTCTCACTGGGGTGGTTTCTTTTTTGTGCCTTTTTCTGTGTCTTTGCCCTGGCTCCTGCATGCTCCCTCAGCTGCTGAACATCTGAATGTGGGACTTTCCTACTTTTGAGTATCTGGAAAGCACCATCCTCATCACGGGTATTTGCTTAAATGTTTCTTAAGCCTATGGGGCTCTGCTCCTGGCAGCAATCCACAAACGTGTAAGTGGGTAGGCTTTTTGCTGTTTTTGTTAGAGAAGGCTTTGGCAGTGAAACCACAGCCTGTGAAGTCTACCATAAGAATGAGGATACTGGGCCACTTAGCAAATACTCATGAGAAACCACTCCAAATGTATGTGTGTACAGCCAAGGGAGCTTTAAATGAGTAGCTCCTAGGGATGATCCACGCAGTCTGCCTTGTGTCTCCAGTAACAGCCTTTAGCTGAAGTGAATCATTTGGGATCAAAAATCATATGATCCATGCTTCGACTTTTTGGCTTCCCTCCTCTCTTGCTGTGGGTTGATGCCATGATAGAGGCCCTGTCCAAATAACACCTGTTTAGTTAACAGATGTTAACCAAATGGAATGAATTCCAGCCACTATTGATCATAAGTAATATTCCCAACTCTTTTTATCACCCACTCAAAGAAGTGAAGTATTCCGTTATTCACGTTTTCCACCCCTAATTACATGGAGAATATGATGTTCTAGAAGACCTCATAGCTGCAGGTCTTAATCCAGAGTTTTGGATCAAGATCTCTTGCCTTGTTTCCTTGCGCTGCTTTGCACATGGGGGTGACTGTTTCTGTGAAACCCCTGACAAGTACTTGGTGCACATGCTTCTATGGGGAATCCTGTTTTGCAGCTGCCAATTGCTTGGCAGCAGAAGCACAATTCAAGGAGTAGGCCAGAGGGAGGCCTGAACTGTCTTCAGACCTGAACTCATCTGGAACTGCTGTTCTGTGTCATCTTTGGAGGGAGCAGCAGCCTCAAGAAAGAGCATCTCTGCAGCTTGGGCTATGGCTCCTGGGGGAGGCAGGGAGAAGGACATGAGAGGGTGTGAAGGCCCGGAGGAGGCTGTGGAGGGAGTGAGGAGTTGGTACATCCTCCAGATATACCCTGAGCAAGATGATGACCACATCTGGTCTCCTCCGAGAAGTCTGGTGATGTCAGAACTCTGGGGCTCTGGCTCCTTCTCATATTCTCTTATCCAGATCTGGCCTTGCTTCAGGGCTGTGCATACCAGTGGCTTCCTCTCTTGGCAGTGGCAGTTGCCCTGATAGCTTCTTCTTGTTGGAGAGCATCATGTTGGTCCACAGCAGTGACGTGCTAGAGAGAATGCTTGGTAAAACACAAGTGTACCAATTCCTATCATTTGGTGACCCTTACACCACCTGGAGATCTCGGCAAGAGACGAGCTTTTTTTGCAGGTCCTTTCTTAGGATCATGAGGCTTTTATTTTCACCCGCTGGCCTGGTTTTTGATCTGTAGCTAAAGGGAGAGAGCATTAATCTTTTACAGCAAGGCAAAAGTCCCATGAAACCAGTCAGATCAATCCATCTGCTTTTTGCGAGAATAGCAAAATTCAAATGAGACTTCTTATCTGCACAGCTTGTATATTTTGGAGTTGGGTTAATTGCCCTCATTAGCCTCATTTCGTGAAAGAAATGCTCTTGATCTTAGCCCTTGTGCCATAAATACAATCTGGAACAAGTCTGTGAAAATAAATAACACGTTGATAAGGTTCATGCAATGAGTTCTGAATACCCTGATCCAGCAGCATCTGTCACACTGACCGTTTCTTCCTCTCCTTGGAGAGACCCTTCAGATTGTCTTTTGGACTTCACTGGTAGGAGCTACCAGTTAAAAATGCAGTCCACATGATTAAGAAGTACTGCCGTCTCTGATAATATTCAGTGCAGCTTACACTTGTCAGACGCTGGAATCTATTTACTGAATTCTTTTCAGACAAGTCGTTTTTGGCACTTGGTAAAGTTTCCTTCCATGTGTCCTCACTGGCTGAATGCTAATTTATTCAGAAAGGCTCAGCTCCAAATACATGAGACGGTATTTTCAGTCTTTCCTACTGTCTGGACAACATGGTTTTTGGAGACTTTTTTCCTTCTCTCTTCTTTGTGCGTTAATGTCCTTAATTGTGTGGTGATAGTGATGTGAACGGTGTTTAATTATGTTAAGTGACACAGTGTTGTAATGGGAACATGGACCTCCACTGATTGGGAAAAACTGGATAAGACCATTATATGATACAGTACTGTAAGCATGGTCAAAGTGCCTTTGACAGATGACATCTCTGAGTTTTCTATTCTGTAGTGATTCCTCTACCTCTGAGAATACAATAAATTAGCTGATCTCAGCTGAATTGTCCTAAATATTTTGGTTATTTCTGATGTTTGAACCAGTAGCAGGAACACAGGAAAACTGTGAGAAGGATAGAAATTATAGGGTATGCAAGAATAGAGATTATTTGGTCTGAAGTGGCAGTTGTTTCCATTTTGTCTGACCTTGTGTCTAAAAAGAGACTGTAGACCTTCTTGAATGACATTTGAAATTTGTATTCTCTTAGACTAAGCTTTTAGGGTGGGAGTTGTTTCTCCTTTATTTCTCTTCTTACTACCATAAACAGTTCAGATGTCTGTGTTGCTCTCAGCTTTGTAGTACCTGATTGTTCATGGCAGATTAACAAAATGCAGAAATTAAAATAAGGAAATGCTTTTGATCAATTTCTACAGACTGTGAAATAAGACAGCGTTACCTGCTTCCCTATCCATGAAAGTGCTTCATTTAAGTGAGAGTTACATGAAGACACGTGAGCAGCAAGATGTGCTCCTATGCTTTGTCAGCATGGAGATGTCCTGTCCTAGCACCAGTCGTGTTTTACATTACAACTTGCCTGTGTACCCTGAATGCGCTCTGTCCTTCCCAAAGCGCTGGAACTGCTGTGCAGCAAGCTCTTGGTGCTGGTGGCCTCGTGGTCTCACTGGGGATCTCGGATGCTGATCTCATGCCTGCACCTGCTTTTGTAATTCCTGAACTGCGTGTTCTTAGACTGAATTCCCCACGGGTCTGACTGAGGAGGTGATCTCTGGGTGTGCCGACTGGTCATGCATGAATGCGCTACAGGATCTGCATGTTAGTGAGCTCTTGTGGCCACTCTTTCATCAAAAAAAAAAAAAAAAAAATGTAGTCAGAGGAAGTCAGAGGAGATGCCCAACTTTCTGTGGTTAGGGCACTTGCTTATGAATAATGAGGGCATTGTTAAAGGCTGAATCCAAATATTTTCTGCTTTGTAGTATAAATTTAGCTTTTTTTTTTAATGAGAGAGAAGCTTGAATGCATCCTATTAATTACCTATTAATTTTCCTTTGTTGCACATGATCTGACTAACACTTCCCCAAGTCATGTTGAAACCTTTGACAATAAAGGTTTTCTTGGCCAAGACAAGATCTTCTTTCTTGAGACTCAGGTCTTTTGAATCAGTTGAAAATGAGAGCGAGCCAAGGCTTTCAAATTTAAGGAAAGGTGTCTTTTTCTCGCTAGACAATGTCTTTGTCAGGGAACTTGTCACTAAATCTGTCTTCTGGGTTTGGTAGCGCATGGGAGATCCTCCTGGTCAACCAAGTTTGAGTTTGGAGAAAAACAGCCAATTAAGTGGGGAGGCATTGGTTTCACCTGCCTACCACACAGAGCTGGTTGGTGTCCTCCCAGTAAATTACAGCTTGCAGGAGGTAGTGATTCATCCTTGCAAGCACAACAAGTTGCCGAACACTTGTTTGTCTAAGACAATATTCTCACCTGTTTGTACACTTTCTCTTGTACCTGTTTGTACTGTTCTCTTGTAGGAGTTTAGGAGCAGACTGGCACATGGAGTTTCCCCTGAAGAAAGAGCCTTAGAAAATAAAATACTTTTCAGTACCATTTGTGTGACCACATAGTCAGAGAGGTCATGGGTGAAATGCCACAGTCCTCCTTGCGACACTCTGAGGTTGCTGTTCAGTTGCATCACTTCCTTCATTTGCTGATAGAGTTGCTCCATGCACCCTGGTGCTGGCACGTGGCTGGGGGTGTGAAAGCACAGCCAAGCATAGCACTGATGGAGGCTGTCCTGATCCTGTCTCTGTCCTTAGCTCATCCCTGCATTTGCTTTATGGCCCTGGGCAGTCACATTAATCTCATTACAGGTTTCTCCATGGCACAACAGGGATAATAATGCTGGTGACCTGTGTGGGGCATGGTGATGTGTCAAGCTTTAGGTAATCCAGTTTAGCATGTGGATAAATAAGGAATGCCAGCTGAGCCCTGTTTGCTGATGAAATACTTGTTTCTTACCTCTTTGTGGCTCCAGGGCCATGAGAGAGCCCACAAACATGTGGGATGTACCCTCCCTTCTCTTCCCAGTGCAGGGACCAGTAAAACCTGCAGCAGCCTGGGTGACAGTCCATCTCAGTGGTGGGACCCTTGGTGTGGACTTGTTGTAATGGTGTGCAATCATCAGAGGGACATCAAAGGAAGCCTACAGGACCATGAAAGTAAGTACGGCTGTTGCAAAAATAGCCACAACAAATTGGATTAAGCTTCAGAGAGAGGATACTGCTCTTACTCACCACTGAGTGACAAGTGAAATGAATTTAGGCCTCGGAATATCATGACATGATTTATTAGTAATCACTTCCATAACTTTTCTCATCTACAGATCCTAAGTGGCAATTAGTATGAAGGCGAGAAAGTATTATTCTTATTTTATTGAGGCACAAAGACATCAAATGACCTGCTGCAGGGCATTTAGTGAGTCAGCGGTAGGGTTGGGCATAATGCCTGCTTTGAGGAGGGTAATTTTTGTGCCATTGGTTAGTGTCTCCTGGTGCCAGTTGTGTATGTGATTTGGTTAATAATTGTGAACACGACTTGAAATTTTATGGAATTGTTCACTGATTGCAGGTCGAAGTGTTGCTAGAACTTGCTGTCAGTAGAGGCTAATTCATGCTAATCTGTAGGCTTGGTATAGCATAATTCAGTTAATCTCAAGTAATATGTTTCTCCTTCTAAACACCAGTGGACATTTCTATTGCTCTAGTTAACAAATAGATACCTGCATTTTTTTAATGGGCAATGTGAAAAACTGTCCAACCTGTAGCACTCTGTGGGTGTCTTAGCTTTTATGAAAGTAGTCTGCTGCCTTCTTGGAGCAATCAGCCTATATTGGAGCTGTTTTTCCTCCTTGTCCAATTAAGCCAGATAATTAAATCTACAGTTTTAGTCACAGCCTGTATTTTTAATCCTGTAACTGAACTCAGCCTGCCACAGGAAGTTCTCTGCATTTCTCAGTACAGCAAATCGCTGATAAACATGGCATTAAATCCAGTCCCATGCTGCTTCTCCATATTCATCTGTCTTTGCCTGGCCGAGTACATTTACATTAGCGTTTCCTGTGCTAATGGTTATTTTATTTAAATGCCAGATGTACTGTGATTATACTCTTAGCTCAAAGTACACGAAATTTTTTTAAGTGTTAGATTTAGTTACCTGCCATAGATGGTTAGAGTAGGAGCACAAAGTATGTTTCTACTGAAGCTGCCTACATCTAATTTGACAATCAAATATTAAGCTGGAGGTTTCAGGTGTGAAATGGCAGCATCTCCTCAGAAATACTGATCACTTCCTTGCTTCTGCATTCATTGCATGCCCTTTGTTCGAGAGGAGAAGCTTTTAAATCAGCCCTTGCACCTTACCTTAAGGGTGTTTTGCACTTGCTGAGTGTAGGTGTAGTGGATGATGTGACAAGGAGCTGAACCAAATAACTTGCACCTCTGAGAAGCTTTCTGCAGCAACGCTTAATGAATGTGATCCAAGACGCAATGTTTGAAGGTGCTGCAAATACTCCTTAGCTTTGAGGTTAAAGAAATTCCAGACATCTCCTCCTGTTTTAATGTTTGCCTTAATCCTTCACTTTGGAGGTAAAGAAATTCCAGGCATCTCTTCCTGCTTGAATTTTTGCCTTGAAGTCTGTGATACAGTAATGGGGAAAAGCATGGACGTCTTTACTTTTTCCTTTTCCATACCTGAAACACTTCGTAACAGACACTGCCTTTGGGAATGGGTTTAACTAGGTCTTGCTATCTTCATTTTCAGCTAAATTTATTGTATGACATGGGTGAGGCTTGCACAAGAGACCAGTTAAACAAAGATATATGGAAAAAAACACCCATACAATGCTTGGGTTGCTTTCTGACACTTGAAAATGGAGGAGATTCCTTAGTTCTTAGCTGAGATCTTCGTTCTGGTCAAGCAGAGGCCATGAATAAAGCATGTTGGCTGGATTTTTCCATGTCTGTACGAATAAACAGCACTGTCAGCAGAGCATTTTTTTGAGCAGCGGTGGTTCTTAATCTTGCCTTGGGTTGTTGATCGTAACCACTCATGTTTCTGTCCTTCCTGTAGCATCTAGAGCCCCCCATCTGATGTTGCTGTTTTTTGTGCTGCCAAAATGATGTGGTAGATATAGGAATCCTCATGTGAAGCCCATGGTAAACCCATCTGAGTGCAGGGGCACCTGACCACCAACACTAGATCTGTTCATGCTGGGATCATCTCCCTTGCCAACATGATGCAGAAATGGACTTTTGTTAGATGGCACACACATTCATGCTGGATTTATACCATGCACAAAAGAGCAGCACATATATACCCACGCTACTCTTTCATTTTGACCTGGCAGGGGCTTAGTAGCGTGGCCCTTTGCAGTCAGCGCAGTGCAAATCCCATTTATGTGATCTAACACTGAGTTTGCTTTCTTGCTAAACAGTGGCTGAAAGAGCTGGGTTAATTACACTGGGAGCAAGCCTGTATAATTGCTTTTGAAACATAAGAAGTCAGCTTGGACATTTCAGCCTGCGAAATAGGTGCGTCTGCGATGGCTGTATCGCATTGTTTTCTGCTCCCTTTTGCGTCATCAGGAGCCCTTTCACCACATCAGTATGACAATTTATGTGATATATGAGGCTTCTGTATGTTTATTAGCTCTCATTGATTACTGTCTGTTCTGAAGACAGATTATTAATTAGCACAATGGATTGCTAGACTGGGGGAGTGTGTCCTGTGCGATGCTAGCATGGCCTGCTCCCACATCTGGAAGAGATTCAATGAGGGATGCAGCTGTCAGCCATGTAGTTAAGAATGAGGTAAGGTCAGCGATACAGAGTCAGCCTTCCTGCCTTGTAAAGGAAAAAAAAAAAAAAGAGAGTTTAGAGCAAGGACAGAAGTGCAAACGAAAAAGTGAAAACATCCCCCATTTTTAGAACGTGATCCCAAATGGGCAGTGATGCTGGCTCCCACGTTATGTGTATTGGGAGAGAGCTTTCAAACAACTGCCTTGGTATCTCATGCTGTTTCTCTCCAGGTTTTTGTTTTGTTTTGTTTTTCTTAAGGAATGCTGTCTTCCCCCTCTCCATTTATTAACTGTTTCCTGAGGGGAAGAAGCTCAGTGCAAATCAGTAGCTCAGGAAAAAAAAAAAAAGCCAGTAGTACTGCCAGACCATAGTTTTAAGTGGTTGGATGCAGGGGATTATTTTTTTGCTTCCCACATGTGATGATTTTAGGGCTTTTGCAAGCTAAAGGTACAGCTTGGTAATATCATGGTCCTCCAACACAGAGAATCCCTGATGCATGGTTATTCAAGGATATAGGATGGAAAACGCCTGGAAAGCCATGTCTGCATGTACTGAAAATGGCAGGGGTCTTTGGCACATCTCTCTGCTTCTCCATAGCAGCTCCATTCTGGGGAAAAAGGCAGACCTGAAGCATAGCTGGGACTAATGGGATCCTGAGCTGAACTGTGCAGCTTTGCACTGCACAGCTGACCGAAGCTCTGCTCTTCATGGGTATGCCTGATTGCAGGGTGTGTCATTGATTTGTTCTGGACAGGGGCAGTTTCTCTGACTTCACTGCAGTTTTCAGAAAAGGGGAGGGTTGTGATTTCATTGTTACAAAATGTGTTGACTGCTTCATCACTGAATATTCTTTTCCTTTTTTTTTTTTTTTTCTGAAGCAGAAGGCTAATCCATCTTTAATTCATGTTCTGATTTTACAGAATTAGAGCTAAATTTCAACTGTTGCAACAGACAGAATTCCACCATTTTAACTATACAGGTGCTCTTCATACTATGTCAAAGTTGTAAGAATTTGAGCCAGTCCGTGTAGTTACTGAACATTTACAGTGGATAAAACTGGAAGGAGGAGGAAAAGCCAGACAGAGCCAGAGGAAAAAAAAAAAGTCCAGAAAAAAGTCCAGAAGGTCTCAGAAGCCCCGGTGCCTCGGGGGAAGGAGTTAAAAATAGGACACAGATGTCAAAGTGGCTCTGGTGCTGTCAAGTGTGCCATCCCTGCAGTTCAAAGGACTCCGGAGCTGCAGAGGAAGAACCTGGGAATGGCTGCAGAGGAAGAACCTGGGA